>NC_052499.1:83220780-83392723 GCF_016617805.1 Bactrocera tryoni
AAGACCAGGTGGAGAAGGACCTAGCTACTCTTGTTATCTCCAACTGGCGCCTAACAGCGAAGAGGAACAATTTTTTTTTTAAATTTTAAATACATTTTATTTGCAATCTATTTCAGTAAATAATAAGCAAATTTGATAACAAAAGCATAATTTGACTTATATTTTTGGTCTCCCATGAGATCAAAAATAATATACAATATTGTAACAATATGTTCTAAATACAAATGTTTATATAAAAATTTTAATTATACATTTAATTTCGTAGTAACATATATAATTAAACATTTACTTAATTCCTAAATGGGAGATCTGGAACATGTTGCCTTTTAAGTCTAATAGTTTCATTACTATCATCCAATAACATGACTGCCAAAGGATTGTCATGATAACTTATCCTGTGCAAATATGCTGAACTAAATCTTTTAATTTCATCTTGAACAAAAAGTATATTCAGATCTGAATGAACGGCTTTATTTGTTATGAACCTAGGCGCGTTTGTAATTAATCTTAGAGTTTTCGATTGGTATCTTTGTAGAATTTCAATATTTGAATTACAAGCAGTGCCCCAAAGTTACACACCGTATGTCCATATAGGTTTTAGTATAGATTTATATAATAGTAATTTATTTTCAAGATATAACTGCGATGTATGCCCAAGTAACCAATAAAGTTGTTTGGTTTTTATTTTTAATTGTTTATTTTTGGCTTTTATGTGCTGTTTCCAAGTTAATCGTTTGTCCAAGTGCATGCCGAGGTATTTAACGCAATCACTTTTAGGAAGGCAGTCGCTTCGCCTTAATGTAAATAAAACGTGTACGGATTTACTCGCGTTTGCTTTCATTTTCCAGCAATCTAACCAAGTCTGAATCTTGTTCAATTCTCTTTGCACTAAATTAGTTGATTCAATTGGCGACTAGCTTGACGACAATAGAGCAGCAGCAATATCATCAGCATATATAGAATGTATGTATGTATTAAAAAATCTATGAAAATTGCAAAGAGCCTTACTTAAAAAGCTGAATACCTCGACAAGTATTAATGATAGCGATTTTGACTACGAACTTTTTTATAGCAAATAAAATTTCCTACAAATTTGTCATACAAATTTTTTTTATAGCTCTTGTCATTTACGAGATAAATACAAAAAAATTCGAATTCCATGGAAAAATCAGGTTTAGAGCCCCGAACCACCTCGCCGGTGTGAGTTACGACTATGTTGCTCTGGGCATTTTTGTAGAGTGAACAATTCTGAGATATATGCGTCTAAAGTCAAAGCGATGCCGTAAAATACCTCTGATCAGTAGGAATTTAAAGATAAATACTCACGATTGTAGTGTATTTTCTATGGAAAATTTTTGCAGGCTTTGGCCCAGTTTTCAATGTTAATACCAAGGGCTAAAATTTTCAGGGAATTTTTTTTAGGGTATTTCCAAGGAAATTTCGAGACGGGACTGAAAAAAATTAATAATTCAAAGAAAAAAACGCCCTAGTGTTTATATTATGTATCCAATCTTCTTCACTTATTGCTTTATCAAGTTTTATTCCGCATGACTACAGACTTTGAAACTGTTCTCTTTCTAGTGAAAGTGCGCCGAAAGAATATTCACTAAAGTAACAACAACAACTCGAAAATGTTCTAAGTTTCTCTAAGTAGGTTAAGTAACACTCAGAAATTACGAAAATGCATATTACGAAAATTTCGTACCTTCGCTTTTTGAAGTATTTTAACAGAAAAGTATATTGGCTTTTGTCCAGATTGTAATGGAGGAACGGCGATATGTACAGCTACCGAAACTCATTTTAGCACACTTTACAACTTTTCAAAAAATTCGAAGCATTCACAATTCAAAATTCAGGAAATCCAGCCCAAAAACGTAACGGAACTTATGTTGCCACGGTTGGAAAATACTTTTTTTCAATTTTTTTTTCTAAGTTGAGAGTTTTTTTCGCTCATTTTATAACGGGTGATAATATCACAGAGGAGGATGGAGTCATGTGTAGAAGTTCACGCAAGTGAGGAACGTTCTCTGATCGCCATTCACTTGGGAGTGGCCAGAAACGATTCTTTTACGCATGGCTCAAGCAGCTCACTACTTCCGGTCTTTGACCAAGTATCCCCTGGGTAGCCTAAGAGCCTATAATCGCGTAAGCGGTGTCTACGCCAATTAAGAAGATTAATATCACATAAGTTACTGACTGCTAAGTTTTCTCAACAACTTAGAATGCAGTCAACAAAGGTGGACTGGTTCATAGATATTACTGATCATTTCCTTCATAATTTTAACTGTTCTAAATAATAATACTTGCAAATACCTTTATCTTCTTTCAATCAATGTACATTTTTATTATAGGAAGAGATCTAATCTGTACATAGAGTAATAAATATATCGCCTTATGTTCTCCGACAACTCATCTCAGGATGATACACCCCCATAAAGCTACATATTTTACATAAAGAGAATCTTGTTTTCCGCAGAATTTTCGGTAAAAGTTTGGATTGTTCAGAAAAGTTTATTTTAGCCGTGTATCGCTTATATTTCGGTTATTATAATTCGGTACTTTATTCATTACAAAAAACATATTTCGAACTTTGACTTGGAAGCTTACCTGACATTTCCTCCACAGAACTAGTTTTAGCTAAGATTACATTCTTTTAAAGATTTCAAACTGTTTATATTCTAAAGTTATAATAAGGAAGGAGAAATCAGAAATAAAAGCAAAAGGTATTACTCGATGGGGATAGAAGACTTCTTCACGCTAGAAGATATGTTAGCGCAGGGTTTCACTACAAGGGTTGCCCGTTTATGTCAGCTTAGCAGAGAGAGCTCACCGCAATATCAAATAGGTACAGTTTGTGCGATTTGCTACCCTCCAATACTTGGCGAATCGATTAACAACTGAAATGAATAGATATCGCCTGATTAGTGAATCAACTCGCTGCAAGTGAGTCAACCGAGTACCTGCAAATGAGGGCATAGAACCTAAAAAATAGAAGTTATAAATAACCATTGGTTCTTCAAAAATAGTGACATAATTTCCACATTTACTAATGATATGAAAAGAAACCTGCGGTATACCCAAGCTGAGCGGTTGACTTGCCAAACACTTGCTAAATTTACTTATAGGCTCTATATTCTTAGCCTAACTAGTTAACAAGAAAAGGATTGAATATAAACCTTTTGTTAGAAAATATCTTTTGTTGTAATGAAAGCCGGCTGGTTTGGTTTCTGTGCGAAGAAGAATAACAAATGTAAGAATTATGCAAGTAAGTAATTGGCTAACAAGGCAGAATCAAGCTTATTCACAACCAAATACTGTAGTAATGTATGTGTGTGTATGTAGACAATATGCTCACATTTCCATGCTTATGCCGAGCATATTTAGTTCACACACATGGCTAAATATTTACATATGGTTCGCACTGAGTGCCGAGGGTGTCTTAAATTGGCTGGCAGTCGAAGGCAGCTACTATTTAGTTGGGCTTTCGGCGCGTAAAATACGCATATTATTTATTTATCATATTTGCTCCCCCTTTTTATTTCCTGTCTCTCGGAAGGCGTATTAGGAAATTTCCATGCCGGAATTCGATTGCATTGTGAGCGCATAACAATTGAATGAAAAAGTTCGGTGGATTTTTATGAAAATTGAATAAGTAGCACAAATGGAAAATATAATAATAAGAAATAATGAAATTGGAGATAACAAAAGCGGCGAATTGTGAAGAAGCGAATATTACGAGCGTTTGCCGGAGATGGCGCTGAGGCAACCACCGTTGCATGTCGAACGTGGCAAGGTGCGCAGCGCCGCTAAGCAGGACCAAAGAAGAGACGTAATTTTCGGTAATTGGACGCAGCGTAAACATAAAGGCAAGCATGAATATAAATATGCGAAGCCAAAAGGGTTATTACAGGCACAAATGCAGGCGCGCGCACACACACACCTACACACAAGCGCAAAAAGATTCATACAAATTATAGGAAATCAATGCCTGCACGGAAAGCATAAGACGCACCCACCTATACACACACACATACACACCGCTGAAGGGTAACAGCAGCGCGCACTCGGCGCACAATAATAATAAAACCCAATTTGCCGAGAAAATTTGGAGCATTTCGGTAAGTCTGTATAACAGATTCTATAAAATAGAAATAAAAATAAAAATAAATAAAGAAATTTGCCTGGGTTTAACGGGCAGCGCCGTTCAAGCGCGTTCGCACAATGGGCATAATAATGAAGTTGCACAAACGCGCCGTGCGGCAGGCGAAAAGATTTACGAAATTCGCGCGCGTCCGCCGTGGGGCGCGTTGGCAGTAAATTTTCGACACTATCAAATGCGCATAAAAAATTTGTAGCCGAATAAAAATGGCAAAAATGTGCATGCCACAACAGCGTTGGATGTGTGCCACATTTTAAGGCCAATTTGCATAAATGCCGAACAAACGCTCTTGGCTGTTGCGCTTCAGCCGCCGCGCTTAGTCTGTGTAATTGCGAGCGTTTGCGCTCACCAACACAGCTACGTAACGCTGGCATGCGGAATTTGAGCGCAACATTCGCATAAGCAATATGCAACATGTTGTGATTTATAATGGCATAATAAAGCGGACTTCAGCTGCAGCGCTTACCACTAGCGCGGTCCATATTGAAAGCAATCACAGCGCACAACAATCTTGAGGACGGTGATTATTAGTGGCAGCGCCGCATCGAGTGGCGTGTGGCGTGCTGTTGCTGTTGCTGTGCGCGGCAACACAATGCGGCAATAGCCTCATAATGGCAATGAAAATTCAATTAAGCCCGCCATACACTAGTAAACTGGGCCAAGTGATTGCCGTCGTAATTGTTGCGTTGCCCGAGTGCCATAAAACGTGCCCTCAAGATTAATTGAGCCAAAGGCGGGAATGGGTCGTCTGTGGTCTATGGCCGCCTGAAAGATTGCTCTGTCGTTTTGGCGGTCTCTTTTCGGTCGCTCATTCCCCAGTGGAATGGGTCAATGCAATTAATTTGGGCGTAAATCGTCCACAAGAACATGAAACAACGGTAAGGACTGTGTGTTGAAGGAATTAATGCGTTACGGGCAATTTGTTTGTTGTGGTTATTTTACAACAGCAGCAGAACATTTGTGGTGTGATCTGCGAAGAAAGTGAGTCTGCACGGAAACACAAAATTACACACATTCTGTCAAACATTTAAATAATTTTGAAACGAAGTAAATTTTGTGGTTAAGAGGTAAGCGAATGACAAATAAGCATCCGGCGACTGGAGAATATAACATCTTATAGAATTTATGTATTGCGGCTTCAAAAGGGTGTTAATGTATTTACGAATGCCCTTAATGCAGCTCTTCACTACACATGCTTGGTGAAACAAGGAGCTTGAGTCTCGCAGACACAGAGTACGGGAATGTTTCAACTGGGCCACGAATATAAAGATCTTCTAATGGACTAAAAAAAAGTTGATGCGCAGGACAAAGCTTTGAAAAGACCAATGAGGTGGTGAGACTCAGGACACTATTATCCAAAAGCCACGCCACGTCCGGTCTAATTCGTAAGAGCGGACAAACAACTCGGACAGAGGATGGACTCATTAGAAGACATAAACAGTGTGCACTTTCCAGAGTGTGAAGATTCAAAGTAAGAATAGAAAAAGATGGTTGGCGTAAAAGCATGTTAGCTTTGCCCAACACTCTAAACAACTATACGGATAGCTTGAAAATGGTGGATGCTGTTGATGCGGAGATACAGTGTCCAGAATTAGGCATTAAGTTACCGCACCACTGCAGTATATTTCAAGCTGAGGTCTTTGCTATTGCGGAATTCGCGGAGCTGTCCTCTAATGCACCTGCAGGCAATTCCAGAATCAAAATTTACATAGACAGCCAAACATCAATCAAGGCACTAACCTTGTATCGCATATCGGCCAGAATGTCTTGGAAAACAGAGGATCAGTGGAAAGTGTTGCCAGAAGCAGGCAATTCCATTTTTACTGGATGCAAGGTCACAAAAAGCATCGAGGGAAATGAGATAGTGTACGAGATTTGTCCATACGATGATCAGAACAGACGCATGGTAAAGACAATAAAAAACGATCGAATGACGTACTTGGGTGCAAAACTGCAAAAGTCACGCGTAGAAAGCTTGAGGAAGCGTACAAAAATTCAACTGGCACTCAATATAAACGATATAATAACTGGCCACTGTCTGGCGGCTGCACACGCCTACCAAATGTGGCTGAAATTTAGAGAAAACTGCAGCCAAGCAAGGCACCGGAGCAACAATGGAGCATCTCTTCTGCACTTGTCCCACATTGGCAAGACTATGCTGTAAGCATATGGGCCCCACGGTATGAGACACTGCAAGAGTTATCTATAGTGAGGCCGTAGAGTCTGTTAAAAGATTGTTGTACTTTGAAAACATGTTGCATGTGACAGCTGTGTATAAAGTTTTTGCAGATTTCAAACTAGAATTTAGAACTGAGAACCACACAATGACCCTTTTCTAAAAAAAAAAATGGTTTTGTGTGTGTCTTAGACTAATGTTGCATACAGTTATTGATGCCTTTGTCACCTGATCTCCACCAAGAAAAATGATACTTTATATAGAAGTCTTACTCTCCAGCACCTTAGCAACAACTTTCAAAACCCATCAACGAAACTTCTGGAAACACATTGTTTTTTATAGTGCTTATGTATATATCAGGCTCAGTATGTTAACGTAGATAGTTTGGTGTTGTTGGTAAAGCCAAAAGCAACTAAAAACAAATTTGATGCAAATTTTATGTGTTAGTTCCTATTTTTGTTGTGTAAACAAATATGATGCAAACAGTTATTTAGGCATAACATAAGTAGATAAATTTAATCATTCAGTTGTCGAAACTCATATGTTAAGATATATTTATATTAAGGCAATTTGTATGCAGTTCCAACTTTCCAAACATAAAATTGAAACATTTACTTTGCTCGGAAAAAAATATTGTTTGAATAAAACTATTTAAAGTAACTGTGAAAACATCGAAAGAAAGTGAAAATAGTTAATTTGAATTTTAACTTACCCGCGAGTAATAAAGTTGTTTTAGGCTGCAAGTAAATTCAATAAAATTAGTATTTTTCCTGAAATAGCTAGACTGCAATTACAAATAATAAATATAATTACAAGTTGTTTAAAAAATATAATTAATAATATTATAGAATTATATGGGTTACATAGATTTATTAAATACTAGACCTTTTTTCCAATTTGATCGTTTATTAAAAGTAACAAAATTTGAAATTTTATAACCAACAATTTTGAGCTAAAATTCCAGAAAACAAAGTATTGACAAGATATTCTTTAATTTTTCAAGAAATTTCATGTTTTCAAGACATCCGGAATCGTTTCTACTTGGCTTACAATTCATATCCAACATATTACCATATTACAAAGTGCACTATTTCGAAGCTCCCTACTTTTGAAGAAAAAACACGAAATCTTCAACTATATTATCATTAGAAGGAATATTTTTGGCACTTATTGTTTGAAGATTATCTTTCAAATCTTGGCCGCGGCTATTGCCTAAAATGTTGCATGGTTGATTCACTTTTCGATGACTCATCTGAGCATTTCCTGACTGTACCCCATGAATCACGCGTGATATTTTCCAAGGCCTGAAACGAAGCGGGAAGATCCACATAACACTTGCATAACCATATACATATCCCAACAGGAAAGTGAAACGGTAGAAATCACACGATCTTGATGGGCAATCGACCGCCCCAAATCGTGAAATTATCTGCTCGCCGAACCCCTCGGTTCTAATATAATAATTCTCTTAATAAATCTATTGATATGTGGGAAATGGCGACCTCTGGTTGAAACCAAATAAACCGAGATCACGAGCTTCACTTTGCAGACGTTAGTCGCCATAGCACCTATAACGGTCACCATGACGGTAATGTTCACCGGTATCATTTTGTAAGAAATATAAACTGATGATCTACCACTCACAAAACCATACCAAACCGCTGTTTTCTGTGATGAAATGGCAGCTCTTCAATCACTTCAGGCTGCTTTTCGTCCAAATGCGGAATTTCGCTTGTTTACATACTCATTTACCCAGAAATGGGTTTCAGCGCTGAATAAAAATTTGTCGGAAAATGGGATATTCTTTTAACTTTCAAAAGCCCATATGCGATGTCGCTTGGGGAGGGATGAGTTACTTCTGAAGTTCTGCAATTAAGGTATATTTTGTACACTTTCAATTTAAGATCTCGACGTAAAAATACGCCAAGTAGTTCCATACGTCAGGCCGAGTTGCGCGAACGGTGCGGGAATCCACTTCTCCACGGTTCCGCCACTCAGCGTCAGCTATATTTTCACATCGAGCTTGATGTGATCTGTCTGGTCGAATATCTTCGAATAATGAATGCTGGGTTTCCAGATGGTGATGGTAGCGAATGACAGCAGGCCGATTATATGTCCATAAGTTTAGTATATGCGAAACACATTCATTACAGAACGAACTTTCGTAAAGTTGAATAAACCTTGTTTAGGCGTAAGCTCATCCATGGTGTCAATACTGAACAAGAATAAATAAGAGGGCTTGATATAGGTCACGAGTGTTCTTCAAAAAAGGTTATTGAGAAAGTACTCTCTACCGAACCACCCGTGATTATTGCCATTCAAATGTAAATGTTTTTTAAAAGTTTAGAATGAGAGGGTTAAAGCTGATAGGAAGGAAAAAGCTTGAAAGACCTGAAGTTATTCTCAAGTTCAGAGTAAACTTTTCTACCACAAATAATAAAATATTCTTTAACGTTTAATTATTTCAATAATAACTTGTTAATGTTGCATTATTTCAGTAATATCGTTAATGTTGCATCTCCAACTTCAGCATGTTTATAGCACAAATTTATAAATAAATATTTCTTATAATTCTAAGACAGTTTTCATCTAATCATATTTCTAGTAACGAATTTATGTTGGCAATTAGTTAAAACTCGTACATGTAATATTATACAATCATATACTTCTCCTAAATTATATGCAATTAAGCACTTGCTTTTCCCCTCGCCCTAACAAATAAGCAATCCCTAATTGCTGCTCTATCCATTTCAATAAAGTTCTCGAATATCGAAACACAAACGGACTTACATTGGTTAATGCGAGATTTGCTGATTAATTGATGTAACTACAACGCTTGCTGACTCAAACAGTCGCAACAGACGAATCCTCATTACTTCAACGCATTTACCAATCCACCACATTGACAGCAAAACACTGGTGCACCAGCAGGAGGAGGTAGGTGGTGGCGGCGACCAGACCACAAGTCGGTATTCATTTGTCATAATAAAAATACAGCCAATACGCATACACATACATATGAATTTTCTGAATGTGTGTAAATATATAGGCCTGCTACTTGCCAATACAATTACATTATATTAATGTGCGTACATATAAGTAAGTTTGTGCGTTTATTGTGCATTCAAAGCGTCTGTACAGTGATTTGCATGGAACAACACGTAAACTGTTCCTGGGTCTAAATTCACCCTGCCCGATTTAGCTGGGGCATTTCATTGGCTGATTTGTTGGAGGCGCGAGGTGTGTTCGCGGTATTGACTGGGTCGTGGTAAGTGATTAACTTGTTTCTGTCAGTTCTGACCATCTGTCCGGCCAGTTAATACGTTTACTTGGGCCATGAGCCAACGTGCATACAAACATACAAAGCATATACATATGCACATAGATTTTAATTTCGTGAGTTGTGGTGAGGTGAGGACGTTTATCATGAGCGATCAGGTGGCGAATTGCAGTTGCTGCTGTCAAATTGAGATTTCAATATAAGGCTAAATAATATCTTTGAGATTTCAGTTTGTCAAACAAAGCCTATATAATTAAATTACAAAAAGCTATAAATGTTATAAGTTATAACATTATATTAGAATTTGCTAGGGGCCAATAATAAAATATATTTTTTAATACAATCTTGTATAATATGAGGAAATAAATAAATAAGTTTCGCATTCTTTTTTCGTTGGCTTCAATATGTTGGTGATAACAGTGATAGAATGGTTGGTCGATACCAAAATAACGGGTGATCAAAGTAGAGGTAGTTTTTTCAATAGCCTTTTTATGACTGTTCACACGTGAGTCTTGTCAAAAGTTATGTCATTTTTGTTCAGTATTGTTTGGCACTTCATCTTAGTGCATCACTAGAACAACGATTACACTGCAACGGCTACAAAATTCTGACGTAAGAATTAATTATGGTCAACCTAATCGGCTTACTGAGCTGTGTATTATTCGCAAATAATTCATTACCCATTTTGAGGCCCAGATTCATTATTGAATAATATTCGTCTGAATAGATCACGTCCATCACGCAGTCAAGAAAAATATAGCAGCTGTAGCTGAAAGTCTACACGAAGACCGTGGATAGCCGATTCTGTCATTCGTGTTAACTCGGTCGGTGATCGCATGGAACTACTTTGGCGCATTTTACATGGAGATCTTTAAACTTAAAGCGTATAAAAATACAGCTTATGCAAAGAACAGGGCCGCTCGTCATTCTCAAGCGACATCGCTTCGCCTCTGTGGCTTTGAAAAGTTCCAAGAAGATCCGATCGCCTAAATTATGTTCAGCGATGAGACCCATTTCTGCTTCAATGGATATGTAAGCAAGAAAGGCCGCATTTGGGACGAAGATAAACCTTAACATTAAAGAGCCGCCATTTCATCCAGAAAACAACGGTTTGCGTTGTTTGCTGCTGCGGAAACACCGGTTCATATTTCTTCAAAGTGATGAGCGGCGAGAACGTAATAGAGATCAATATCGCGCCATAATAACCGACTATTTGATGCCAGAAATAAAGGCTTGTTATCCCGGAAAGGTCACTTGTTTCACCAAGGCGGCGCTACTTCCCACACATCTCATGAATCAATAGATTTATTTATATAACACTTTATGCGAGCACCGCTTTTGGTTCGGTTTGGTTATTACCAAGATCGTGATATTACACGATCAACTTTTTTCTGCGTGACATATAAAGTCTATGCCCTATATGAATAATCTGGGCTTTAATTTGTGCCTGGGGAGCAAAATATCAGGCGTGTCATTTCAAGCCAGTCACCAACACTGAAATTCGAACGAGTCATCGAAAATCGATTTAACGAGCATCTGAGACGTAGTCGCGGCCAATATTTTAAATGAGATAATCTTCAAAAAATAAACCGTTGCAGAATGGTTCTTTTGGGAAATGAAATTAAGTTTTAAAAGAAGAAACTCGAAATGACTACGAACGCATAAAATATTATTATTTAAATATACGACGAATACAAGACGATTTTTTCAATAGCATTTTCATGCGCGAAAAGGTTTCATAAAAGCAGCAAGTAGCTCTTAGCATTATTTAGGCTTCTGAATGCCCTTTGGGCAAAAATACTAAATTGTCGCCACAATTTCGGGAAAACTCAAGCACTAAGCATTCGGGAATTATTAATCATAAATTTTATATTATTGCTTTCATTTAATTAATGCTATTTTGACTCATCAAAATGCGTCTCATCATTTAATAATTTCGCGTCGAATATTGCTTTTGGAGCTTAGACTACCAATATTGACGCTACATCAGTTAAGCAGTCTACATAAATGAAGCTCGCAGGATCAAGCTTCAAAACATTTAGAGTTAAAATCACTGATAATCAAGAATTACTAAAGAGACGAGTGGGTATCTTTACGCAAACTCTCAGCCGTTTCGCACCTGTCAACATCTCGCCACCAGCAATACACTCCTTCACTTTCATCTTACGGTGAACATACGATCTTTTCGGGTTGAAGGCATATGCATATACTGGAATTACGACTTTCATTTACTGGTCGGATAATTTTCGCTTCGTCAATAGTGGGCGATGAGCTCATAGGTCGTAATAGCAATAAGTTATGCCGTTTGCTGTAGATTTTGCGTGACACGCAGATATTCGCAATCTAGCTGCTACGCGTTACCGCCTTCGCGCAATACCTCACACATTGCGCACCACCTTGAACGGCGCGGCTTTCAACACGAATTGACTATCAGCTGCCATAATATTTCAGCATCGGTATCACTAACGCCACCTTCGCAGCCTTTCACACTTTCACGCCTTTCTCCAAGCGAATGAAGACAACACCGTACTTATATTGAGCCGCTCTTCTACCGGTCTGCGCTTATCGAGGGCTTTTCGCACGCATTTCATACGTTAATATCGCATTATTGACATTCACAGTCGCTCAATTTCACCTTCTCTTTATCAGAATTTCATCGCAGCCGGGAACAAAGTGAATTTCTCGATTTTCATTGAACTGTCACCCGCAGCCGCTCCTTTGCTAATTGGTTTGCTTATTCGTTATTAGCTTCGTTTGCCTGGGTCAGGGTTTTGCCTGCTTGCTCATATATTTTGGTCACCAGTATTTGCAGGATTTGCATTTTTAAAGCAGCGGGAAACATGCATGCATGTTTCCTTTCCTATAGTTATTCATTCTGCGCATACTTTTCTTTCGTGAAAGCATCACGCAGCATTTATTGCTTTCAAGAACCGCGATGCCTCAGCTCACTCTGAGCTGGCACTGGTCCCCTCACTGGCCCTAATTTCGCAAAAATCGCACATGCGGGGAATATTTCTACGCGGTATTATTTCTGAAAAATCCTTTTGCCTCACATATCATGGCCCAAAATCAGATTCTCGAGCAATCGATTTTTACACTGATTCAAAAATATGGAATAAATGGTCGTATGGGGAGATTTATGTTATAGCTAACCGATCTGACTTATTCCGATAAATAATCAATAAAAATTCAAAATGCCACTTCGTATCGATTTTCTCAAATCTTATCTCAAAAACCGACGAACAATTTCTTTACATGACCTTAAAAGCCATTGTTTTAGGGAAATCGCCGCTCAAAGCGGTTTCGGACTCCTTAGCCCCTTGAAGGCGAAATTATTGCTTAGAATGATTCATAGAACATTTACGCATACGTTTATTTTCCATTTTAGCTTCCCGAAAATGAAATCTCGCTATAGGAATCTAAATATTTTGAGGCCATAATGCGTTATTTCTCGAAATCTAATCAAATCATGCGAAGATCACGCAATTTTTACGCCGCCCAGCCGGCAACATTCAAATTGCAATAGGCCACAGCGAGAAGAAAATATATTTTCTACAAAAAGAGTACAAAATAGTTCAATTTTATTTCCGAAAATTTTGTATAAAAAAGTTTTCGATAAAAAAATACGAATCGCAGCGTGTCGACCTGAAAAAGCTATCAAACTAGCCTCTTAAAACCATATCATACGCGCCTTCACTCCATGAACAGCTGGGCATATTTCCACACATTGCGGTGACAGGCCGATGGCTTCTGGCTTCTGCTCATGAAGGTGTGAAAGTGTGAACGTTTATTCAACTTTTTGCCCCCAATCAATATTTCGTTTAACATTTCGAATTTCATTTGCGCGCCGTGGAAATATTTAAACGGATTATTAAAGGCTTCCATCTATTACCGCTATTCTGCTAAGCATGTGTGGTACATAGATGTGCATGGCAGCTTAAACAGCCGGATTTGTCGCTTTTTGGCTGCGCTGGCATTTATTAAATAAATCAATTCTCCATTTATTCAATGCCAGCTCTGGTGATGCGCGTGACTATATGAATCTGCAAGCAGAAAAAAATACATACATATAAAATCTCTTTATCGAACTCAAAAATGCGCAAAATTGCAATTTCTCCTCTTTTTATTTATTATTTCGCATCATGCTTTCCTCCTTATTTCCTCCCTGTAATTGCCTGTACTCGCTTATTCTGCTTCTAGAGTATATTAGCATATGAGCATACTCAATTTCTCGCAAACATTTCCTCTTTGTTTCAGCACGCAACACTTTATGCATTTTGCATTCTTCTGTCAGTCACTTCCTTGCAAAATAGTTTTCATAGCTAGCACTTACGAATTTTCAAGGCATACCTCGCTGCCCTGCTAAATAATGCAAAATAAACTATTTGAGAAGTTCGCGGAATTTCTTTTGTCACCACGAAAAAAAAAAAATTATTTTGCTGTTGTCTTTTCATGTCTGTTACACGTAGATTACAAAAAATACATATATATATATATTTTTATAATCTACAGTTGTATTTAGCTAACATGTATTTTGTAAAAATTATCGCTGAAAAGGGGAAATGAGAAATACCAAAAAGGATAGTATAATTGATATACACCTGATGCTGTTATTTGCACATCATTGTCTCATGAGCATGTAAAAATAATATTTCCTGTGATTTCAAATTTAATTAAATTATGTAAACAGCAAGTGACCTAGATGGGAGAATATTTTCAAATGAACTGAAGAATTTTAGTTCAATAATGGGAATAGAAATGATTTGTTTCGATTTGTATAATTTTTAAACTTTAGTTGCCACACATTAACAGATCGTCTAACTTCGCGGTTGGAAAGGTAAAATTATACTAATATAGACATAACTATAAGCATAAGATAAATAAATGAGGATTGCAACGTAAGGTCTATTATGCACTTACAATAAAAGTGCTTTATAAAGGATTTTATAAAAATCATGTGGATTTACGAGTTGAGAGCCCCAAAACTCGGCCTCCAAAGTTAGAATTATTTAAGCTTGACAAAACTGTAAACTATATTCAAAATACATAAAATGTTACTGATTGTCAAACTATCACGCCATATTTATACATGAGCTCTTTTATAAAATTATTATATATTTAAATTTTTTTTTTTTTGAGTATCTTAAATATTTAAAAACACTTGTGTCTAGTCATAATTGGGATTATAACGCGTTCTCCAATATTGATGATATGATTTCCAAGTATCGTTTCAGTCGTTTTGAATAAGTCTGTGATCAAATTGAGTTGGCGAATTTTAACCATTTCATCTCTCAGCAATCCTTCCCGCTGCATCATAGCACAAAAAATCCACCCTGTCGTAATGGCCATATCAGAGCCTTCTTCGATTCAGCTTTTTATATCCTTAATTGAGTCAAACGGTGCCCTCGGAGTGGTCATGTGAATTTGCTGAATAACCAGAAGTTACGAAGGTAAATCAGGCGAATGCGGTGGTTGCGGCACGATAGTTGTGGCGAAATGATCACGAATAACCAATGCAGTATGAGATGGCGGCGTATCGCACCTCTTTTGTTCAATAAATTCACAGACATAGTAAAATCGGAAAATTTTGAGCCCCTACAAGCGACGCGTATCTCTGGGGCCATTACTAATGTATTTTACGTGACTTTAGCATAGATGCTACTTCAATAGTACTACCAACTTACAAAAAACTTTACTGATTCGAAAACACGCGAAGTATAAACTAAACTTTAACCCGATCGTGCACGCAACTTTAGTGCTTTTGCCATGTATGCACACATTTTCTTCTACACAATGTTCAAGTACCAATAAGACGAAAGACGAAGAGCCGCTCAGTAAATAAAAATATTAATACTGCCGTTCAGGTAATGTTAAAGGCCACCATTTTCAAGCCTGCTTGTTTTTCAAGAATTGGGACTGTTCAAACAGCATTTATGATTAACCATTACATTCACCTAAATTGACAATTTGGCGTGTCGGTCTGCTGGAATCATCGGTCCGTACTTCTTTCCACATTAAGCTGGTGACACCGCGACTGTCAATGGAGAGCAGTATATATCGACAATAATCAACTTTTTATGGTTGCAATTGGAAGAAGTTGATCTTGACAACATCTGGTTCCAACAAGGCGGAGCCAGGCATCACACCCGTGCAACAACCGATATATTACGAGAACAGTTTATAGATTCGGATTTTCAAGAAATTGCAGACATTGAATGGCCACCACAAAGTTGTGATTAACACTATTCGACTACTTCGTGTCGGGTTATTTGAAGTCATTAGTCTTTAGCAATAAACTGGACTCGCTTCAAGCATTAGAAGTCAATAATGAATGTGTTATTCATTTCATAAGACTCGATTTGGTGGAAAAAGGTATTCGAAAATTGGGTTTATCGAATACGAGTCCGCAAAAGATCGTGGAGGCCATTTAAATGGTATTATATTCAGAACTTAATTATATCGATTGTATTTCGCACTAACATTTGCACGTCCTTAACAATTAGTGTGCGTTTGTTTTTTTTTAAGAAATCACTAAAAACCCTGTAAATATTAAGTAAATATTAATTTTTTGTTTCAAAGTTTTGAAGCTGAAATTTATTGCCAAGAAGTCGATTGCGATTACTAGCTTTAAGTGGTGATGTACTGGAAGTGTATGTGGCTGTTGGGATCCAACTGCACGCGGTGTTCCCAAGCAGTCCCTCATCTAAATATAAACCCGCTACTTAATACGGACGAGTTTCGAAGTGTGCCGTTTTAATCGGCTATATCCACGTAAGCGGTGTTTACGTCAAAAAAGAGAGGGAGAATATGTGGTTGTACTGTAAATGAGCTCATTTGTGGTTTAATACATAACGAAATATATATTTTATACATTAAATAACGATATGCGCTCAAGATCAAATCAGATTCGTGTACATATTTCAATTAGTGTGTGTTTGCCAGCTGTTTCTTTGTATTCGTTCTTCCGTATACCCTTTCCTTTATTGTTGGTAGGCCACATTCCGCCAAGGTAAACTTAATGGGTGGCGGCTCGTTGCATGATAAGGAGGTTCCAATAGCTTCTGAGATTGCACACCATCCAAAAATAGGTAAACCGTAGTTTATCTTGCAAGTATTAAAGGTTTTGTAGCAGTGCCCACAGGAGATTTTGGAAGAACGAAACATCGTTTTCTAATTAAATATTGTAATGAATTTATATAGTATTTTTCTTAAGTTCTAGGTTAAGGCATTGATACGGGATATTAAACCTTTTATCAAAATATACTCCTAAAGTGTTTAAATTGCTTACGGATCATATTACAGTATTTTCAAAAATTAACTGTGGATATATACATTTTGTCTTTTTGCAATTTAATAATACACTTTGGAATGGAAATTGTTGCATCAGATTTCATGCCCTATTTCTTCAACTCTTAGTTAGTATTTTCTTAAAAATATTGCTAGCAGTTTGGGGATCTTTTATATTACTATAAATAATAACATCGTGCGCATACATTCTGAGTTTAATGCCTTTAGTATTAAGGCATATTTCAGTTATTTTATCAAATGCGATAAAAAGCAACACTGATAGTGGAGACTCAGCGGGTATACCATTTTGAGGGCTGCAACTAGATAAAACACGGTTTATGCGAACCTAAAATTTTCTTACGGTCATGAAAGCTTTTAATATTCCAAAATTTTGACTTGTCTTCCGTTGCTAATTGGTTTAGCACTGCATGTATTCCATATGACGCTCATCATAACTTCGCGACTAGGATAGTGGCATGTTTTTTGATGGAGAGAGTGTCAGATACATGGTGTTGGAGTTGAATAAGTGAATCCATTGTACTGTGCTGATGTTTGATAGCCGTTTGGTTGTGATTTAAAAAATTATTTTCTATTATTTATTATTAAGATAGAAGTGCTTGAAAATCGTCCTGTTGGCATCAGAGAGATAGCGGAGATCTCAACATCACTTCGACTCAACACTTTTTGTTTTAATATAAAAAAAATCTAAAAGGCATTTCGGTTTCGCCATATATAATTATGATTGACTAGGAGTCATTACTTCAGCCTCGGTATTCGTTGCATGACTTTTTCTGCTTTTCGGAAACTGAAAACCACCTTCAATACTTGCTCAAACAAAACTGAGTGCAGCAACCACACAAACAACTCGTGATACATATAACTGAAAACTTTTATTGGAAAAATAATGGACTTCTTTTTACTAAACCTAATTAAAAATATTTTGTTTTCAAAACTCAGACATTTTATTTTTACACTACACTATATCTTTTAAAGTAATTTTATACCACAGTAATTAAGCAAAGAGCTTTTGATGAAAGTCGTTACATTTTCACGCCTTATCTTTATATCAAGATTCGATTAGATCAAGCAGTCTTTTTACTTTTTCCAATTAAAAGCCTATATTTGAAATAAACACAAAGTAGATTTTAATTTTTAAATAATAATAATTTGCACGGAAATTTGCAGTTTATCAGTCAAAAGAAATTCTTAAAAATCATGGATCTTAATGTGCTACTTGAAAGAGAAGAAAAACATGTAAAACAAACCTAGCGACACGTAAAGATAACTGAAAAGAAATGTACGTATAATGAAGTGAATGCGGGGTCGACGTTTCACTTTTGTTAATGTGCTGCTAAAATTAGGACAGTCATAAATCGATAAGCGAAACAAACAAATAAGCAAATAGATAGATGACCTGAGTATCGCGCACGTATACAAAGTGGCGGCGAGGGGCAAGATAAGCGTTAATGCCGAATGACTCAATTTCAAAGGGAGTGTTGAAGTGGAGTGACAGCGTGGATGAGTGAGAAATATACGGCGTTTGACTTTGGTGAGCTGTGGCAATGCGCCGTTCGGTAACATTAATAAAGACAATCGCAACTCAGTTGGACTTATTCTGTGCTGAGGGTCAGGTACCTAAAAGCACACGCATATATGCATATCTCTGCCAAGAAAATATTTATATACCAGGACTCTTTGTTGGTATTTTCAAGCAGGGTACTTTTGTATTATCATTCCTGCTGCTCCCTCTGTCGGGCACACCTCGACCTAGCAATCATTCACGCACTTTTACTTTTAACTTTCATTATGCCGCAAAACGCCAACGCTGTATATCCGATGGAAAATGAAAGCAAACATTTCTTTAACATTATTAAATTTGCTTTGGCGCTTCACTTCAAGCAGAATTTAATGAAATGACAAATAATCTTGCAGGTTGCGTATACGCAGTGGCGACTGTATGTGTGCACAACCAAATATAAAATCAACATAATAACAAAACAACAGGAAGAAACTAGTAAATTATTTTCAACACGCGCTTAAATCAATAACAACACACAAGCGCTTTCTGAAAGAATAGATACCCATTCTGCAAGTTGGCGATGAGCTACTGCTGCTCCTCAGGTCTCAGCATTTAGTATAAGGCAGCAGTTGCTTTGGGCAAGAACTGCAGAGTAAAGGCAACAATTTGACATTTGCTGGTTGTTGCTTTCACAACCAAATAAATACGAAATAGCCGTTATTCATTCAACACCTTTCCGGTATTTGAGCTTAAGGCGCTTGCTGCCTATCGATTGTAATCATTTGTTGCTTTCAGTGGATTATGTTGCAGGCGAAATCAGTCAGTTGCCAAGCCCAGCACACACACATTTCAACGCACATACAGACGGGCCATAGCCCTCCAACTGAGTACAACTCAGTCGCTGGCTGACGCTTGTCAATTTGCCTGACTGCAAAGCCAATTCTACGATGTTGCTTTGCTGCTGCTGTTGGTGTTGGCGTCGGACCGGAAGCCGATGCTATGCGCTACTCAAATCGCAAAATCGCTTATTTTAGTTGTTGCTTTCTTTGTTTCGCAGTTTTTGTTGTTCGTTGGTGCGTCGAAAACTTTTCGGAATTCCTGCGCAGAATCGCCTTGATCATTACACGCCATTGACGCGCATTTACAAGCGGCTTGATTCAAATTACTGGCAGTATACGTTGCGAGCGCAAGTGGTGAAATCGGAAATCAAATGCAATTGAAATTCAGCAATTGATTTATGGGAGGACTTTGTCTTCACTTTGTTGAATGCGTAATGTTTTGTTAAATAAAATATTTGAAATTTCTTTGTAAATTTTAAAATTGCTGCACCTTCTGAACTTGTTATGGATAAATGTAATGATTGCGAACAAAGGCAAGAAAAATATGCTGACTTTAGCCGCAACGGTGAAAGCCGATAACATTCTTCGCAAGGCATTCGAAAATCCACCAGCCAAATTTCGTAAAGATATTTTTCCAGAAAAAATAGTTTTCCATACAAGGACTTAACAGTTTAGTATATGCTTTAGCGGTCCGATATCGACCGTTCCGACAAATGTACATCTTCTTGGGAAGAAAATTGACAAAAAGAGAAGTAACAATTTTCATGTCACTATCGCAAAACCTGTGGCACTGGCTTACCGTCAACCGGACATGGCTAAATAGACTCAGCTCACCACGCTTATCGAATGGTATGCCTAAGTCGTCATTGCATCAATAATGTTAACTTTTCCAATATAAAAGATAAATTAATATACCGTTCTTTGGGGAAGTTGTATAACAATCAGCCTATAGATAAACCATTATTTTCACTGTGGTTGCGATGACTGGAGCATACTTTATTGCGTTATCATTTTCGTATTTCTAAAGCAAGTGAAATTTTTTAAAATTTCCGACTAGTCTTTGCTGCTCTAGTAAAAATATTACAGGCTATTTGCTTATTAAGAGTTAATGTAACCCTCATTCTCTGTAATTAGGATAATTGGCTGTTATTAAAGTATTTATATAGTATATTTACATTTATATATGGTATATTTATTTATTTATTTATGTTTAGATATTTAATTTTGTTTAGTCTAAAGTTATCATACATTTCTATAGTATTTCAAAAAAAAATTTATTTCCCTGCTTAGTTGGGAGGACTGGTTCAGCACTACTTCACGCAAACATGAGCGCGATTTGTCAACCAGTTGGTTTACAGCAGCTACTAAAGTCGGTACACCACAGTAGTGCGTTGCGATGTTGCATGGATAAAAATATCGAATAAAGAATTTGTCTCAAATTTTGTACTCTAATCAAATTTCGTGCGGAATCATTGCGAATGTTAGAAAATATTATGGTGATACAGTTCTATCAAAAACACAAGCCTACGAGTGGTAAAAAGCTCAGTCGAGAGACGTTAAACATTACCAGACGACCTTCAACTCTGAAAATAATGAAATATTAAAAATTCATGATATGGTGAGAGACGGTGAAAGGTAGACATTTAGCGCATATTTCGGTTATTAATACGTTCTGCTCCATTCAAAGCACAAAGCCGTTTTTTTTTTCTAAAGATCACCGTAAAGAAGTCCTTTAACATGCTTGATCTAAAAATTCCTATCCCATAATCATAGAGAGAATTATAACCGCGATATGGCCATATTATGAGTTTACTCATGCAAAGAAGCTTCAACAATCATCGTCGAAACTCACCAGTCGAACGTGGAACAGAGCAAAACAAAATTCCCGTTGAAGGAACATAAGTGTTTATGAAAAGTGTTAGCGGAGAAATAGTTGCCAGCGCATTACATCTGCGGGGTGTAAGGACAAAATAATATTGACGTATAATTAAATATTTAGCGTTTTATTACAATAATTCCCTGGTTTTGTCACAATGTTTGTAAAATGCCAACAGAAATAGAAGCGAGCTAAATTCAATAATGTAAGAAAGTTGGATGTAAAACTGAACATTGGAAAGAGTTAAAACCGGATTTCTTCAGTGCTATCAAATTTTTGGAGTTTTTACTTACTGTGAATCGGCTCTGAGGCCAAATTCTGCTTTCAAAAAAGCCAAAAAGAAAATGCGTTAAGTCAGAGACATCTTTTTATACTTTTACAATTATATTGCTACAGAGTATAATGGTTTTATTCATCTAACAATCGAGAAGATATAGTTATAAATGATCAAAATGACGTGACTGTAAGCTGAGTAAAAACTGAGATATCTCGATGAAACTTGGTATGCGCGTTCCTAAGGGAAAACAAAATGTAACCAGGCTTTAATGGGAGTCGGGGTCGAATTGGACATGAGCTTGGCCGCGCCGCATTTTTGCGTGAAAACACATGTTTTGGAGACTCCGCCCAACCGATTTCAACAACATTTGGTATGATGCATTCCTCTAGTAATTGGCTTTTGCAGTGTGAAAATGGGTGAAATGGGACTACAGCACACGCCTACTGTCTACATTAATAACACAATTTTAAAGTCTATCTGGTTATTTTCATTTCGACTTTGCACGAATAGTAATGTTCCGAATGCGCCACCTTATGGCCAAAAATTGTCTAAGTCCAACAAAAAAGTTCAACCCCTACGTACCGAATATCTATGTATGTAACATGGCCCAGTACCTAAATTTGACTTTTTGCAAAAATATTGGGTCAATGTGTCGGATTTATAATTGAAATGTACCAAGAATCGTTTTCCTGATAGTAAGATGTTGTGCTACAAATGGATTGAAATCAGGTTACTGAACTCCCATATAATCTTTTTTCGAATTTCCGCCTGACTATATAAAATGGAAAAATTTCACCCATCACTCATATAACTAATATCAGGATTTTCAAATTGTATATGAAGTACTTTTATGAGACCAGGGAACAATTTTTTTAGTATGTGGCACCTGTAGGAATTTCCCGATCTTTGATCTTTGCAAATTGTAAAGGAGTATAAATGCTCGATTACACACCTGAACTTACTCTTTCTTACTTGCCAAAATGTATATTTATTCATTTGTGCAAAATAATGTGTTCACCACCATGGTCACAATTCGATATTATTCAAAGTTAAAAGCAAACCCTGCTTTTCGATCGTCGAAACACTTCTCAAGCTTTAGAGATAAACTTTAGAAAGCTCTTTCTCAGCGAATTTCATCACCAACTAAAACAGCGGCTCTTTAACCAATCTTTTAAGCCTAAGAATGGCTGAAAAACAACGGTTTGAACTTCATTACGACCACACACAATGGCTCTCGAATTCACTACAGATGCGAATCAATGGATTCTTCTCTTGACCATTTTGGAGAGCAAGGTCCGCCGAAGTAAAAAATACACCAGTCTCAGATATGTTGAAGAATGCCATTGTCCGTGAGTGGGCCAAAATACCGGCAAAGTCATGCAGATCGGGTAGCTTGGTGTCTCGTTTTTGACCGTCTCAAGGCCATAGTTAAGGCAAGAGGTGGTCATATCGAGCAGAAAGCGAATGATTGATTTCACGACGTTTTTATACTCTCACCCAACAATGTTGCTAACGAGGAAGTATTATAGTTTTCATTCACATAACGGTTTGTTTTGTAAGTCCTAAAACTAAAAAGAGAGTCAGATATAGGGTTATATATACCAAAGTGATCAGGGTGACAGAGTAGAGTCAGAAATCCGGATATGTCTGTCTGTCCGTCCGTCTATCCGTCCGTCTGTCCGGCCCTGTCCCCTACTAAGTTGTTTGTACATATCTCGGAAACTACTATAGCTATGTCAACCGAACTTTACCGCGTCGTTTCCTTCAAAACCAAAAACCATATCTCAGGAACTACTAGACCGATTTCAATGAAATTCGGTATATAATGTTTTCTTAACACTCTGATGACATGTACGAAATATGAGTGAAATCGGTTCAGAACCACTCCTTCTCCCAATATAACGCTATTTTGAATTCCATCTGATGCCTTCTCTGTATAATACGAGTATAAACATTAGGAACCAATGATGATAGCGGAATAAAACTTTACAAAAATACGGTATTTGAAAAATATGTAAATGACGTATAATGAAATCTCGATTATCACTTTACCATGCGAGAGTATAAAATGTTCGATGACACCCGAAATTAGCCCCTTCCTTACTTTGTAAAATAAATAAAAATAATTTTCCAAACCAAATTTATAGCTTTTTAATTGGTTACACTTCGAGTGCCCTGTACAAAATATTGATAGATTTTGCCTGATAAAAATTATTTTTCTCGTTGGACAATTTTCATGATCAATTATTTGAATTCACAGCCGTCATAATGATTGTAGTTAGGAAAATTTTCTCAACGCAACACCAAAAACAGCCAAAGGCAAAGGCTGTAAAATTATATAATTTATGGATACCTCAAGGGAAATGGATGGAAAAATTAAAGACACAAATTGAATTTTAATTTTTAAATTAATGTAAGTCATAATTTGACTTGAATTTTTATTCCAAAATGTTAGATATTACAAATTGAAAATTTAATCTTCGTAAAAAATTTTTAATTAAAATATTTTTACCCTTGGTCCCAAGTAAAAATGAACTTTTATTATAATTCTAAGCGCGATACTGCTGCTGCCTCTATACAAAACTTTGTTGTTGTAACATTAGATATGAAACTTTGAAATAAAATCCTCATAGTTATGCAAACAACAACTCGCTTTCAAATGCTGACTCAATGCAACAATAATAATAATAAACCACTTTGCAAACAAATGTGCGGGCGAAAGTTTCGGACAACTATTTATGCGATCATACTTGCTGTCTTGCATATACATAAAATGTATGTATGTGTGTGTGGGTTAATTACAACTTCTACACATAACATACATACACAGTTAAATGGAAGCAAATATTCTGAATAATAAAAAGAACCACAGCAAACCAACTAAACTCCATTAAAACATGTAAATAGCCACACACACACACAACAACACATGGACGATTTGCTGGCGACCAGCAGACAAGGCAAACAACTAACCAGCATAACTGTTTTTTAATCTCACCACCGATCATTACCGTTTGTGGGCACAATAAAATCAAAAGGCAGCAAAATAAAAACTTCCAATGCAACATTTGTTGACATAACACCACGAACCACACACACACACACACACACATGCAACGGCAGGTGTACAATCACACCTCGAAGTTTTCAGGCGTTTGTGTTTGATGTCGGTAAAATGCTAAATCCACAGAAAAACTATTATGCACATCTGCTCACACACACACATATGCATGCATGCATGGTATTTGTGTTAGTGTGTACGTGAGCGTGTTTATGAAGCGAGTTGTTAAGTAAACTCATTACTTATGTAAACAGGGAATAGTTTGCAGTGATAAAACTTTTTGAAACTATTTGAAAAGTAACGAAATAATTGAAAATTCGCTTAAGCATGCAGCTGATGCTCCTTGCCCTCACACCCCGAAACGCCCACAGACCCACAGCCGTCTGTAAGCGTGTGATGGTGTGTGTGTCGGCGTGTAAACAATTACAATTTCTGCTCATTTCATGCACTTCACCCGCCACCCCGGCCGCCCTTCACTTTCACTTTCGCTTTCTACGCTACAGTGTGGCAACAATGTGGCAATAAGGCGTTGCGCTGCAGTGTGTGTGTCGATGTGTGCGGGTGTGTGAGTGTGTTTGGATAGCTGGTTTGTGGGAGGCGGATTTCTGTTTACAATACTAATACATGCAAACAAGCAAGTTACAAGCTCAGCAAAGCAAATAGAAAAGTGATTAGTGGGTATTAGCGAGGAATTATATATAAAAGGATTTCGCCTCAACGCATCACAAACAAATACACGCATTATATGCATTCAGCATAATATTTGTAATGGAGATGGAAATTTTCGTTTTAGGCGGATTTATGATTGACTGGTTACAAACTGGACTGCGTTCGCGTGAATTTTGAACTCAAACGCGTTTTAGAATTTCGGAAAATATTTTTGAATTAAGAAAAATTGAATAAAAGAAAGTTAAAAGTGATTGAATGGAAGGAAGTATGAATAATTGACAAAAATGTAGCGGTTTTGATTTCATAACTTGATACGATACCAGTTCACCAGATTTTTGTTTTGTTTCTATCTATAACTTATGTTATAGGCGTATAAAGGTACCGCTAGGGTAGGAGGATGGAGTCATGTGTAGAAGTTCACGCAAGTGAGGAAAGTTCTCTGATCGCCATTCACTTGGGAGTGGCCAGAAACGATTCTTTACTACATGGCTCAAGCAGCTCACTACTTCCGGTCTTTGACCAAGTATCCTCTGGGTAGCCTAAGAACATCCGTTCGAAGGCGAGCTAAAGTGAGAAGGCGAAACATTCCCTACAAGGGTTGTGCGCTGGGCTTGGGACAATACCAATGAAAACGTTAAAACAGCCTCGGATGAGAGACCCCCCTTTTGATGACGACCATGGCAAACGGAATAAGGACTACGAGATAAGGGCACGCTCCTGGAATGTCCGGACCCTTAATTGGGAAGGTGCCGCTGCCCAGCTGGTTGATGTCCTCGCAAAATAAAGGCTGACATCACCGCCGTCCAAGAAATGCGATGGACGGGACAAGGACAGAGACGAGTAGGTCCTTGTGACATTTACTACAGTGGCCATATAAAGGAGCGCAAGTTTGGTGTTGGATTCGTGGTGGAGAGAGACTCCGTCGCCGAAGTACTATCATTCACTCCGGTGAATGAACGTCTAGCCACAATCCGCATCAAAGCGAGGTTCTTCAACATATCGCTGATTTGCGCCCACGCCCCGACGGAAGAGAAGGACGATGTGACCAAAGATGCCTTCTATGAGCGCTTGGAGCGCGCTTATGAGAGCTGCCCCCGCCACGATGTCAAAATCGTGCTTGGCGACTTTAACGCCAGGGTGGGCAAAGAAGGTATATTTGGCACTACGGTCGGTAAATTCAGCCTCCACGACGAAACATCCCCAAATGGGTTGAGGCTGATTGACTTCGCCGGGGCCCGAAATATGGTTATCTGTAGTACTAGATTCCAGCACAAGAAGATTCATCAAGCTACCTGGCTGTCTCCGGGTCGAAAAACTACCAACCAGATCGATCATGTTGTGATAGATGGAAGACACGTCTCCAGTGTTTTAGATGTGCGTGCGCTCCGAGGTCCTAACATCGACTCGGACCACTATCTTGTTGCAGCTAAGATTCGCACTCGCCTCTGTGCAGCAAAAACGCACGCCAACAAACACAAGGAAGGTTCGACGTCGAAAGCTGCAATCACAACAGACAGCCGAACGATTCTCTACTCGGCTTGCACTCCTGCTCTCTGAGAGCACTCGTCAACAACTCGGTATAAGGGAACTGTGGGACGGCATTTCAAACTCCTTACGTACAGCTGCAACCGAAACCATTGGTTTTCGGAAAGTGCAAAAGAACAGCTGGTACGACGAAGAGTGCCGTGTCGCAGCGGAGAGAAAAACAGGCTGCCTACCTCGCAACGTTACGATCGACCACTACACGTGCGGGATGGGATAGATACCGAGAGTTGAAGAGGAAGCGAGACGCATTTGCAGACAGAAAGAAGAAAGAGGCCGAAATGCGTGAGTACGAAGAGCTTGATAAGCTGGCCGACAGGGGTAATGCTCGAAAATTCTACGAAAAAATGCGGCGGCTTACAGAAGGTTTCAAGACCGGAGCATACTCTTGTAGGACCCCAAAGGTGATCTAGTCACTGATGCCCAGAGCATAGTTAAATTATGGAGGAACACTTCTCCAGCCTGCTGAATGGCAGTGAACGCACAACACCAGGAGAAGGAGAACCCGATTCCCAATCGATGACGATGGAGCAGACGTTCCATTACCCGACCATGAAGAAGTTCGAATAGCAATTGCCCGCCTCCAAGAACAACAAAGCGGCAGGGGCCGACGGACTACCGGCCGAGCTATTCAAACACGGCGGCGAAGAACTAATAGGGAGCATGCATCAGCTTCTTTGTAAAATATGGTCGGACGAGCATGCCCAACGATTGGAATTTAAGTGTGCTATGCCCAATCCATAAAAAAGGAGACCCCACAATCTGCGCCAACTACCGTGGGATTAGCCTCCTCAACATCGCATATAAGGTTCTATCGAGCGTATTGTGTGAAAGATTAAAGCCCACCGTCAACAAACTGATTGGACCTTATCAGTGTGGCTTCAGACCTGGAAAATCAACAACCGACCAGATATTCACCATGCGCCAAATCTTGGAAAAGACCCGTGAAAGGAGAATCGACACACACCACCTCTTCGTCGATTTCAAAGCTGCTTTCGACAGCACGAAAAGGAGCTGCCTTTATGCCGCGATGTCTGAATTTGGTATCCCCGCAAAACTAATACGGCTGTGTAAACTGACGTTGAACAACACGAAAAGCTCCGTCAGGATCGGGAAGGACCTCTCCGAGCCGTTCGATACCAAACGAGGTTTCAGACAAGGCGACTCCCTATCGTGCGACTTCTTCAACCTGCTCCTGGAGAAAATAGTTCGAGCTGCAGAACTAAACAGAGAAGGTACCATCTTCTATAAGAGTGTACAGCTGTTGGCGTATGCCGACGATATTGATATCATCGGCCTCAACACCCGCGCCGTTAGTTCTGCTTTCTCAGGCTGGACAAGGAAGCACAGAAAATGGGTCTGGTAGTGAACGAGGGCAAAACGAAATATCTCCTGTCATCAAACAAACAGTCGTCGCACTCGCGACTTGGCTCTCACGTCACTGTTGACAGTCATAACTTTGAAGTTGTAGATAATTTCGTCTATTTGGAACCAGCATTAACACCACTAATAATGTCAGCCTGAAATCAACGCAGGATTGCTCTTGCCAACAGGTGCTACTTCGGACTGAGTAGGCAATTGAAAAGTAAAGTCCTCTCTCGACGAACAAAAGCAAAACTCTATAAGTCGCTCATAATTCCCGTCCTGCTATATGGTGCAGAGGCTTGGGCGATGACAGCAACCGATGAGTCGACGTTACGAGTTTTCGAGAGAAAAATTCTGCGAAAGATTTATGGTCCTTTGCGCATTGGCCACGGCGAATATCGCATCCGATGGAACGATGAGCTGTACGAGATATATGACGACATTGACATAGTTCAGCGAATTAAAAGACAGCGGCTACGCTGGCTAGGTCATGTTGTCCGGATGGATGAAAACACTCCAGCTCTGAAAGTATTCGAAGCAGTACCCGCCGGGGGAAGCAGAGGAAGAGGAAGACCTCCACTCCGTTGGAAGAACCAAGTGGAGAAGGACCTGGCTTCGCTTGGAATATCCAATTGGCGCCACGCAGCGAAAAGAAGAAACGACTGGCGCGCTGTTGTTAACTCGGCTATAATCGCGTAAGCGTGTCTACGCCAATTAAGAAGAAGAAGCTTAGAGTTGAATTATGCACAAAATTCATATATTTTGTCACTCAAAATTGCCAAAATATATGTGCATACATAAATACTTATTAAAGTTATAAATCAAGTTTCTTAAAATCAATTAAGAAACTCACTTGTGTCTATAAAACCTATATTTTTCCTCTACAGGTGACTGCTATATACTCGCACGTAGTTTATATGTCAGTATATAATATTGTTTGCCTTTTGTAAAAACACATATGCATAATCAATTATTAATTTGCATTTTTATATGTTTTTGATGCAAAAAATGAGTTACATATCTACTTGTACACTCTGTTTCAATAGATTAGCTATAGTTGATAGACATATGCCTTGAAAAGGTGTGTGGAAAAGATTGAAATTCTCACCTCCAAACGATTTTATTTTTATATATTTTTTTTCTAAAATTAATGCAATAATTTTTCTTTTATAAAAGTGATTAATATAATAGGGGTATACATTAGGGTGGGTAAAAAAAAACTAATATTTCTTCTCGCTCGATATTATAAAAATAGGTTCTTGGACACCTCATCGCCTAACATTTTTCTAATTTTTTTTATAATCGAATAGAAAAACGCATATCTCATATTCAACTAACTACTTGAAAAGATAACTCGTTACTTAGATCTTGTAGGAAGCTGAATGCTCTACAAACTGGTCTCTTATAATTTCGTAAAACTATGGACAAAAAATAGTAAGACTTTTTAGGAACAGTGAAAACATTTTAAAAGATCATTTGCGCCTAAGAAAAGTAAAAGCACGATTGGTTCCAAAATCATCCAATTTTTTCGAAAAACAGCGTCACGTTAACGTCTGTGAAACATTGCTTTTCGACTACTAGAATGTCATGAAACGTATTATTACTGGTGATGAGCCTTGGATCTATGCTTACTATCCAGAAACAGACAGTCAATAGGCCGAATATAGTGGCAAAGATGAGCTGAAGCCGAAAAAAAAACACTTCAACGCCAGTCAAAAATCAAGGTTATATTGACAATTTTCTTCGATTATCGAAGTGTGGTGCACTCTAAATACTTTCTGACCATCCAAAGTGTCATTGTGTCCTTTGCAGGAAGCTATTCGTAAACGGATGTTGAAATTATGAACCGACAACTCTTGGTTTTTACGCTACGATAATGCACCGTATTCCGTATCAAACAACCGCTTCGTGGGAACCGTCAATTTAAGGCATTAAATTGAAGGTTATTCCAGAAATTGATTTTAACAACTGTTTGGGGGATTGGAAAATACGTTGGCACAATTGTATTGAGGCCAAGGGGAATTTTGAGGGAGACGCATAGATTTTTAAAAATTTTAAAATTATGTATTAGTCTTATTATTTTTTGCTCATGGTATTAACTCAACAGAAAAATCATTTAAATTGCGAAATCCTCAGTTTCGTTGAAAATTTTTTGCTCACGTTAACTTCGATTTCACTGAAGCTAAAATGCGCTTTTCACACAAAAACTTGATTTTTAATGATCAGTTCGTATGGCTTTAGCTCTGCTTCAAAATCGATGGTTTCGTCACATGAGCCGTTTCTCTGGAGAAAAAGCCTATAGAATATTTTTTATCTCCAATGTTTCCAATTGTGAGTTACAAACTTCACTGCAAAATAATTTGTTATTGCGCCAGTGACTTTAAAAATCAAAAATCATTATATATACCACATCTCTTATAGCATTGACAGACGGCAGCGTTAAACCAGATTAATTGCATTTTTCGGGATTAATTCAGGAGTTACCACAGCTAACTCCGTTGCTGAATCCAAAAATAACTCTCAAAATTTTAGGGAGTTTGTGAGATTTTCGTTGGCAACATTGTTAAAAATGGCCAATTTTCATCTATTGTGAATGAAATACAAGCAACCCTGACAGCTGTTTATCAAATTCTCAATATAATATCAATAAAACTTCTATGTTATGATGCAGTTTGAAAAATAATGTGTTGATATGCTTTTGTAATAAAAAATGGTTTGGTAAAAATTGGTCGGCTAACAACCGTAATGTTTATCTTCTATCAATTTTCATTGAAAGTATTATAAAAAGGACAATGAGCTGTTTATGAGAGTTTCAAACTCGCATAGCTGCCGTCTGTCACCTACGAATTTGGATCTGATTAAGTGCGCAGTTAATCCGGATTAACGCTGCCGTCTGTCAAGGCTATTACTCTTTTGAACTGCAGTGTATCTACAACAACTAAATGAATTGATTATTGCGTGTAGAGTAAAATATACATATATACTTATATTTGCGAATTGTGCTTAATGTCGATATTAAATGATAAATGAGTAGCGGGCTAATTAAAATTTTCAATTAGCAGAATTTTAAATGAATTCTTTACTTTATTTGTTTATTTATTTTTTATGTACGCTACGTGGGCTTTCAAAGTAATTATCGAAGTTTTTTGGTTGCGCTATATTCATAAAGGACTATAATAGATTACGAAAGTCATGCAAAATCAACCGAAAAGGTTGAATTTTGACGAAAATTTAACAAAATAAAATATAAAATTATGATTTGTGCTCTCATGAGAATAGACAAATGGATAATATAATTTCAATCTATTTTTAGGGAGAGGACCTCTTAAACTACAGATTTTCTTAGTTGGTGGATAATTGCACAATAATAGCTTCATTGAAGATCCAGAGTGGCTGTCATTGCCGAAGCCGAAGGCTTTTAATAAAATATTATATTTCCGTAATAAGATAAGGGCAAGCAGAAGTTCTACTCTCAATCTTAGTATAGCTCGTATCTACATTACCTGAATCCTCGAATATCAAAAAACTTTCATTAACAAAAAAGCTTTTGAAGGTCTGCCTATTTGTACAGCTGTTTACTGCGAATTGGGTTCAGTCAATTTTTAGCGAATCCCTGAAGAAACTAACGCTTATGACACATTGTAAGAAGGAGGGAATAAACATTTGAGCTTTTTCTTTGAACTATCAACATGGAGATGAATATAAAGGTGAAAAGAGAGGAAATTAGAAATGGAAATAAAAAGGGACATACAATACTCAATACTTTGGACAACTTCGAGCTAATAATCGAGTACTTAAACAACTCTTTGGCTTCGTTGAGTACTTACTTGCATTCATGGATGGAAGTGAACTTAATATAAGTCACTATATGGTACGTATGTACTATTGCAATTTATAACTATGTTAGGTGAGTTTAGGTAGAGTGAATGTCTTACGTCGCAACTAGGCCTTTAGGAGGCCCATTGTTATACCATCAGGACTAGCATTATATTATTCCTTATTTATTTTAATGGTCGGCATGTGCCATTCTTGCCACGTTTGCCTGCTTATTAAGCAAGCCAGGGATTGTTTCCACCGTGAAACAGCTATATCTATAACATGTTTGTCGATTAAATATCGACAAGTCTAAATGTAGAGTGGTGCCTCTTCTGGCTAGTTCATCTGCTTCACAGTTTCCAGGGATATCACTATGTCCTGGAACCCATTGTAAGCTGATCGTAAAGTAGGATGCTAGATCCACTAAGAGATCAAGATCCTCGACTATCTTAGAAGAGACTCTTTGAGCCTTAGTGATCTGAAAGCCGCTTGACTATCTATATATATGAAAGTATTCTTTGTTGTGAGCACACTCCTTGACAGAACAAGAAGAACTTATTGCTGTGATCTCCGCGTGGAAGACAAGGCGATTTTGATATTTAGCTTTGTTGAGAACACTCCACATTCCACTTTGTTTATTTTGGAACCATCTGTGTAGATGCATACTCCTGTCCACCTTGTCTCTTCCCCACTCTTCTCTTGAAGGGAAAGCAATATTGGGGAACGCATTTAAAATTTTCATGGTAAAAAAATGACTTTCTTGTGAAAGGTAATTTTTTCATGCAGAAATATTAAAGCATAACAGGGAAGATTCCCTCAGTTTTAGAACTGATTTCGCTTCCATTTGCAGTTAGTGTAGAATTGCGATTAGTGCCTGACTTGGCGTTGTTCTGAGAGCTCCACTGATAGAGGTAATGGCTGTTCTTTGCATACTTTCCATACGTTTTACCGCGAATTTTGTCGCCGTTATTGCCCATGATGCCAATAAGTCGTAAGTTATAGTTGACCGTACAACTGCTAAGGCTAACTTGCCTTATCTCCTATTACTAGCCTGGTACCATTTAGAGTTGGCTTCAAAATTTCTGCAATATTGTGTTTCCTGGTGAACATACCAGCTCCTTTCCCATCAATTAATATCATTTAGAATTGTCCGCATAAGGTTTGCGGAGGTATTCAGGAACTTAGCTAAACTGCCACATAGTCAACATATGCTTTTCCAGTTCCACTAACATTTTCTTCATTATTGCGATGCAGAAAAGTGGAGATATCACGCCTTCTCGAGGCCTATGAGAGGCTCAGAAATGCCCAAATCTTTAATATCCAGACATTTTACAATCTCTGCTACGACTGTGGATTTATTTATAATTAAAAATGACTAATTTTAAATTGGCAACATGAGTTTTATAACGGTTTTTTTAGACATCTGATTTTCAGTACTTTTTTCGGAGTTTGTCAAACAGACGCTTTGTATTAATTATACGCTGCTCTATCTATCTAGAAAAAATGTGCCTGCCTTCCTAAAAATATATTTAAAATTCGCAATACTTTTGTTCAAAATCATGCCTTTGCATGAAAAACCTTTTTATCTGGCAAGTTATCTCTGCGAAATTTGAGCCATTATCCAAGCCAGCGCCAAACGCAATTAACTACAAATGATATTACAACCCATACACTTCAAAGCAACTAGACCAAACTATCGTAATTATTTTGACCCACTTATTTGAGTTTCCAAACAAAATAATTTATTGTCCATAATTTGGTAATTTTTGCTGCTCATTAATTTAGAATGGTAACAGCCATCGTTGGTCAGCATATTACAATTATATTCATAATTGGCTAACAATATGCTTTCAATTAGCATCGTGTACTTTAAGCCAAATCACCTTAAAAAGAAATCCGTTACAACGCTGAATGCTATTATAGCATACAAGTAATTGTATTTGTAATGTGAAGAGGAGAATTGTAATGTAAGGGAATAGAGTAAACTCTAGACTGGCGTTGGATGTAGACGAAAATCCCGAAATAAAATTAAAACATGTCACTGTTGTCCATAATTTTCTTTATTCTAAAGTTACAGCTAATATTAAGGCCATTCTAGCATCACTTTTGTGAAGAAAAATTAGGATTTTGCCGGTCCCTTACAATTTGTGTAGCTGGAGATAGGACGACGAGGCGGATTTTGAACGACTCTTGAAGATGCTCAAGGTTTACCATTTCTATTAATGAAATAATGTTAAATATGTACAACGCTAATGTACATAAAGCCACATTGTGGATTGTTCAAATCCAGTACTTTTCTTTCTACCTTTCTAAAATCACTCAAATTCGCTATTTTTAGGTTATAATTTTTGTTTATCATTTCTTATGTCACATGCTTTATTATGTACAAGCTAATTTCGCAAATCCCGTCAATAATAACTACTAAATTGTACATCTCTATGAAAACATTCAACAGTTTGTCCATACAAACAAGGCGCATCTGCAGCGCTCACTGTGACGTTACGTATACGCCATGTCGGCAGCGTTGTTTTGGTACAAATGTGCGAAAATTACCGACAACCAGCAAAATCCTTTGCTCGGCGTTGCGCCTCAGCACACAAATTGCAATTTAACACAATAACAATTTTCGGGCCAACAGACACACAACGGACGTACAGACGGACGGACGGACAGTGAATATTTGGACCGCTGCATTTGTGCGATGGTGTAGTCACCCAGCCACCAATACCATACACCAGTACAATAGATTGTGTTGGTAAGCCGCCTGCTAGCTCGGTTGGCTTTCGCATTGTTGTCGCTGTTGTTTTTGTAGCAAAGTTTGGTAACAACTTTTCGAGTTAAGATTTATTACCATCGCTCCTTTTGCCATCTGTTAGCTGCTGGCTGCACGAAATTCGTAAATTGCGCACTTGTGTTTGTGCGCTTGTGCGCTTGTATGTGTGTGTGTGTGTGTATGCGGACTGGCAACTGTTGCGCTTTTATGGCTGCGACGAGCGAGTGCAACATTGAGGATGGCGCACAATGAAATGAACTCGCCATGCAACTCTTTGTGTCCGTGTGTCTGTGTCCACGAACAAGTGTCTATTAAGCACTTGTTAGCGTTGCTGGTGTTGTTGCAGTGCTTTGTTTCGGGATTTTAGCCAGCATTTTGTTACAATTTGAATAGACTGCATTGTTGGGTACTTAGGCATTGAATTTATTTAACTAACAGCGGAAGACGGAAGACAAGTGCCGCAAGCGTAGCTTTTAAAATGGCTAGTTTTTCCTGTGTTAAATGTGTGTAATGTATATGTGTGCGAATATATTCTAATATGCAAGGCATATAAGTAATGTGAGGAAAGGGAAGAGATATATTTATTGTGTTTTAATTGCATTAACTAAATATTCTACCGGAAAGATACAAATAACTCGACATGCATGCTTTCCACTATTTTGTGTATGTGAGTGTAAAATATTATTTTAACAAGCACATTGTTTGTATTACTTTCATAGTCATGCGATTTGATATGTGGCAATATATTTAGGTGTATTTTGGTGTTTTTAAGAAATTCAAACTGTTGTTAAAATAACATAGATGGTGTTTATGAGTAGAGAAAGCATAAAATTCATTCCGTGAAATCAAGTCATGAGATAATACAAAAAAACTACCAATAATAACCATATTAATTTGACCCTCTAAATATAGTCTAAATATAATATTATGACATACCGTGGACTGACATTTCATATTCAACCTGCTATATACACATATACATACAATAGGTAGAAAAAGTAAGTTAGCAAAGTGAAATATAATCAGCGAAGTGATTAAAGTTTTAAAGTTTACATTTTTCAAACTAAAAATTTTTTATTGAGACCATTTTTTAAAGTATCTAATGAAAGTAATTTTAAATCAATAAATAAGTTAGTTGCTTTTATAAAAGGTAAACATAAACACATACAGTAAGTTGCATGTAAAAAAATTGGTTATCAAATTATTTAATATGCAATTTCGTGTAGCTAGTTGACCCAATCGTTGTTGCATGGAGTGGAAAAACTTCAAACACTCATTTTGAGGAAATTTATTCCCAATGTTATAGAAGCAGTCCTTCTAATCAGCCAGGTTTCGGGGTTTCTCTTCCGCTATACGCATCTTAAGGATTGCCCAAGAATTTTCAATTGGTGACAAGTCAGGGTTTTGAGGAGGCCATTTCAATACACTAACATTTCAATACACTATCATTTCAATTTTTTTAGATATTCTGTGATGACTTTTGCAGTATGAATGGGCGCGTTGTCCTGTTGAAGAAGCAAATCCGGTCCAACTAGTCGCTGACCCTCGGGGATGGCGTGCTCCTTTAAAATATTTAAATAAATTAAAGAAGTAAGTTTTGCTTCCAGGACGACAATATTGCTAGGGCCATTGGCTGATAAGCATTTCCAAACCATTTAGCCCTTTTCACCAACTTAACTGTGGGTAGCGTGCACTTGTATGATAGTTCTTGTTCGGGTGAGCGCGAGGGAGTAACGAAGAGACTTTTTTGCAACGCTGCCGTGAATAATGGCTTGGCGCAATCTATTACACACAGTGTGCACAGAGGGGGCTTTCTTGCCTTCTTTTATGTCCTGTGCACGAATTTTTGGAAGTGATTTGAAGGTATCAGAATTGGAAACATCCAACATGCTTATCAACTCTTTTCGTTATAATTTTTGGGCGCCATTGTCTCTTCTTCCTGATGACTCGATGTTCATTCTTGCAACCGGCAATAACTTCCCTGGCTTTTATTACGATTTCAGCAATACATATAACGCACCCCGTTCGTTAGTTGTTTAAAATTCACCATTTTCAGCATTTTTTTAATTCACTGTAAGAAATCGTCTCAATATTTCAAAAAATTAAATTAGCTTTACTTACCAATTCAATTTCAAAATGCTTTTTTGTAATTTATTTTCATGTTTTAATCTGAAAACCACTAATTACTGCACTTGATAACTTACTTTCTCCACGCTTTGTCACTGAGTATTTTGATAGAATGCCACGATAATTTCTTACCAGACACCCGGTTGCCACTAAAATCATCAATCGCGGTACTTTGATAACGGACATATGGCTAATCTAAGAAATTATTCAAGTTTTTTTTTTTTTTTGTAAAACTCAAGATCATACTTCAGCAAGGCTTGTGGTTTTCAAGAAGAAATAAAACACTTACAATTTAATGTTCTGGGCAAGAATTTAGTTTTACTAAAAAGATAAGGGTATACATTCTGTTTTAAACATGATTTCGTGCATGTGACCACCGCGTCTCGAATAAATTCCAGCCGAGAGGGATGATTTTCAACCACTTTTTACAGTAACTGGGGAATATGGCAGCAATAATATACCGAATACTTTCTTCCAAGGCAACAATCGCCTAGAGCTTCAGGTGTTAAATCGTACGATCTTGTAGGCCACGTCATAGCCGCACAAAGTGAGATAATGCGCGCACCAAAAATTTCGTTCTATACATACGAGTATAAGTGGTAAAACTAGGTTAAAATGGTCCAAGAAGTCATTAAAGACGAACTGCGCTCTGGACGTTGTGTGTCTCAAACGCATCAAGTCTCGAGTGATGTCGCAATCGCTTAAATGCACCATGACATACTGCATTGGTTCTTCACTACATTTTTGCCAAAAACTTAACTTTATCTAGCCGCATATCCGCCTGATTTGTCTCCGTCCGATTTTTGGCTCTACGGAAAAATGCTACTAGCGATTGTTACGAGGATTGGAAAAGCATTGACAAAAATGCAATTTATCGGATCGGGTTTACTTTGAAGGGTACAAAATAGATATGATTGAATAACTATACACTTTCTTAAGAAATGCAAAATTCACGACACGTTTTTAAATATCCTAAACAACATTTTTGCAACTTGTAGTTACCTTCCACAATAATCCACGAACAATTTCATAAAGATGTCTCGTCAAATAATCAAGGAAAAATTTTTTTACAAAATAAAGCTTTAAAAAATCCAAAATGCTTCCAAAAAAGGGGTACTTACATTTTTTCCATCCGCTATTATATATTATTTTTGTATGCCACTATAATGTCCAGAAGATTGTCAATTTCTGCAAAAGAGAATTAAGAAAACATAAAAATACATAATCAAGTAGGATTTACTATTTTACTAAATTGGCTAAGTAAATATATGGAAAAATTCCGATGATATTACGATATTACAATTTAAATATGTGAATATGAGAAATATTTTAAACATTTTAATATTTTATTATAAACATTTTATAATTTTAACACTGTTATTTACACCAGTACGACTACATAGCTGGGATCTCTCTTATTATGCCAGATCCTCCAGTATTCGCATATTAATGCCAAACAAATGAGCTAATTAGTATAGGAAGCGACAGCAATTGAAACAAGTAAGGAACGGCTAAGTTCGGGTGTCATCGAACATTTTATACTCTCGCATGATAAAGTGATAATCGAGATTTCATTATCCGTCATTTACATATTTTTCAAATACCGTATTTGTGGAAAGTTTTATTCCGCTATCATCATTGGTTCCTAATGTATATATTATACAGAGAAGGCATCAGATGGAATTCAAAATAGAGTTATATTGGAAGAAGGCGTGGTTGTGAATCGATTTCACCCATATTTCGTACATGTCATCAGGGTGTTAAGAAAATATTATATACCGAATTTCATTGAAATCGGTGAAGTAGTTCCTGAGATATGGTTTTTGGTCCATAAGTGGGCGAGGCCACGCCCATTTTCAATTTTTAAAGAAAGCCTGGGTGGCCTGGGTATATCTAACTATTTTAGTTTTAGGACTTACAAACAACCGTTATATGAACAAAACTATAATACTCTCCTTAGCAACTTTGTTGCGAGAATATAAAAATGTCAAGCTTTGTTTACAAAGAGATCAAAAACTGCACTAAATACTGCGAAATAACCATATGTTTCTTTATGTAGACACTTATGTAAGCCCTAAACGGCATCCCACACACGAGTTTGGCTTTTGTTACAGAAATACCATTAGTTCATTTAAATGCCTTTCAATTAAAAATTGTCCGCAAATTGGTAAATCAATTGATTTAAATTTTTTTGGACACAACTAGGCATTGAAAACAAAGGCAAATAAGTGAACTAAATGGCAAACAGCGTGACCGTTAATTCAAATATGCTCTTTGTCACTTTTGAATGGCGACCGCAGCAAATAAAACAATTTATTTTTTACAATTTTTGTATTGACTAGAAAAAAAAAAAAGATTATTGTTTGATTATTTACCACATATATCAAAATAAATAATATGTATAAAGGTATGTGTTCAGTGTATATGTATATGTATTGATATTGGCACTTATTTAAGGGAAAATACTTTTTTAAGCGGCTGACTGTTGATCATACTTCATAGTATATAATATATCGCCATTATTTTAATTGAATATTGATTGGAAATTATTTATATTTAAATGATAAATGTGAAGAATATTTTTGCTAACGTTTCTTTGCCATTCGATATACATTTTATAATACATACATCGAAATCTTCTCTGGCCGCTTCAGGTCTTACTGAAAGGAACTAGGATTTAAGGAGAACCATTCATCTACTAAAATCTATAAAAATTGGTTAATATTCAGAATATCTAACAGCTAAGCTTTTAAAGGTGACTGACAAACAAAACACAAATAAGGTAAATATTTGCTTCTTCTTATTCTTTATTAGCATAAACACTGCTTATGAGGTTATAGCCGAGTTTACAACAACGCAAAACGCAATCGCTCTTCCTTTTCGATATTTGGCGACAATTGGAGATTCCAAGTGTAGCCAGGTCCTTCTCCATATGGTATTTCCAACAGAGTGGAGGTCTTCCTCTTACTCTGCTTCCCTCGGCGGGTGCTGCGTTGAATACTTTCAGAGCTGGAGTGTTTTCATCCATCTGAACTATGGCAATGACGTCATACATATATCTCGTACAGCTTATCGTTCCATCGACTGCGGTATTCACCGTTGCCCATGCCCAAAAGACCATAAATCTTCCGTAGAACATTTCTCTGGAAAACTCGTAGTGCCAACTCATCAGATCTTGTCATTGTCAGTGCCTCTGCACCGTACAGCAGGACGAGGATATTTGCTAGTTTTGAATTTATCTGCTATCTTTCCAAATTTACAGATTTTCGGCAGATTTCTTGTTACACTTTCGACAGAATTTCAAATTTTTTCGATATCTAAGATTTCACCTAATCTCTTTCCTTGAGTGAATTACATCTATCTTAATGGGCTTCACCATATGTTAATTACGAAAAGTAAATACTGTAATATACATACATATATTTGAAAATATCTCTCAAAATTTTGAAGTTGATACAGCAAATAGTTTCGAAGAAATAAGTGACATCTCTATAATGTCTTGGACCGTTTTCTCGAAACGCTGCTTTCAGAGTCGGTGGAAAAAAACTTTTTCGATTTGAACTAATCTGTAATATATGTAGATTTGAAAGATTATGATCGAAGAAAAATTTTAATAATAATATCCATCTTTTCAGCTACTTTGATATATAAAATTTCTCAATTAAACTCTAATTTTTTTTCAGGAATTTGTTTCAGTCATTACCTGTATTCGTCTAATGTACTTGTATAAAGATTTAGTAAATAATTAGATTCTAAGCATGCTTCTTCACTAGTCAGTAGGAATAAATTCTTTACTTGACCAAATAATCAAAGTTAATACCAATTTCATTTTGTTTTACACCTTCATCCAGATATTTACGGCCAAAAATACATGAGTTGTAGTTGTGTTTCCATTCGTAAGTCGCATATTAAAATTTGCTACGTTCAATGAATAATTATAAGCGATATATCCGCTTACTGAGTACGCAATTAACATGCGCCGATTAGCGGCGATTAAACGGCACGCTTGCCACCAGCTCCACCGGTTCACGTAATTTTCCGCTTAAGCAGCTCTGGCGAGAGCCAATCAAGCGTGTTTGCTTCCCAACGATTTGTTGTGCAAAGCCGCTTAAGTTGAAACTATCGACTGCATTAGCAAAATGCTTCCTGCCCGGTGCCTCTGTACCAAATATGTTGCATGCAACGCTCAACCGCACCCACGCTTCAGGGATATTTGTGTATGCTTGTTATGGCTTTAGCCGGTGCTCGGACAGCAACAAGCAGCAATCATGGAGACATCCGCCCGCCAACGCAAATTACACGGACACGAGCGCTCTAAGCTCCATCAACCTAATCGGTGGCGGCGACTACTCGCCACCACACTGCAACTCGTACATGGTGAGTGTCTTTGAGCTCGCCGCTGCAAAGGCTGCTGCCGGCGTCGCTAATGTATTGTCATAGCCGCCGCATAACCACAGCGCGACCACAGCGCCCACTGATTGACAATCATCGAAGTTATCATTGCTATTTAGTTGTGGGAGCCCAATGCGGCAGCTAAAATTGCCACACACACACAAATACATATATAAACACTTGTGCTCGTGTTGCTGTTTGATATTGCGGTCGTTGTGGTTGTTTTTGTAGTTGTTGTCGAACACTCAAATCTATTGGCAAATGTTTGGCGCAATCTTTGCTTTGGCGCTAATTAATTAAATTCATTCAAATTAGCGTCTCAATGCGATTCATGCTACAGCCAACCTTGCCTCCGCCATGCTAGCAGCAGGCACAGTGATCAAAAATAGCTTTTCGGTAAGATACTTGGAAAAACATTTACCCAGAATACGCCGAAGCTATAATACCCTTCACAAATAAAAAAGTTTCTTTACCAGTATTAAATTCCGATCGTTCACTTTGTATGGCAGCTATAAGCTATAATGGTCCGATATCGGCGATCCTTACAAATGAGAAGCTGCTAGAGTATAGAAGGACGTGAGCAAAATTTCACATCGATACCTCAAAATTTAAAGACTTGTTCGCGTTTTTGCAGAGAGACGAACACAACTAAATCGACTCAGCTCGTCATTCTGATCATTTAACGGGTGATCCAAGTAGAGGTCTTTTTTCAATAGCCTTTTTTGACAAATCACGATTGAGCAGTAGCCGAGAGTGTATACGAAGACCTTGGAGAGTCGATTCAGTGCCGTTCGCAGCAACGCGGACTGACGTATTGAAATATTTTTACGTCGCGATCTAAAATTTAAAGCGTACAAAATACAGCTTGTGCAAGCACTGAAGCCTCTCGACCTTTCCAAGCAACATCCTTCGTTCAATGGGCTCTTGAAAAGTTTCAAGATCTGACATTTTTCGAGCCAAATTTTGTACAGCGACGAGGTCCATTTCTGATTCAATGGATACGTAAACAAGCAAAATTGCCGCACTTGACGCGAAGAGCAACCTGGGAGATTCAATAGCTGCCATTTCATCCAGAAAAAAAACTGTTTGGTGTGGCTTGTGGGCTGATGGTATCATCGGTCCATATTTCTTCAAAAAGTATGCCGGTGAGAAAAAAACCGTCAATGGCGACCATTATCGGGCTATGATAACCGATTATTTGATGCCTGAAATTGAGTCTCGTGATCTCATCAACATTGGTTTCAAAACTTCCCATATATCGCATCAATCAATGGATCTATTGAGAGAATACTTCGGTGAGAAGATAATTTAAAGTTTTAACGCGGTCAATAGGCCACCAAGATCGTGTGATATCATGCCGTTAGACTTTCTTTTGTGTGGATATACAAAGTCTAAAGTCTATGCGGATAATACCACTTCTATCCAGGCCTTGGAGCAAAACATCACGCGTGACATTCGCCAGTTACCAGTCGAAATGCTCGAACGAGTAATCGAAAATTGGACTCAATGAATGGCCCTCCTGAGACGTAGCCACGGCCAGCATTTGAAAGTGATATTCTACAAAAAAAAATCAATGCCAGAGAATATACTTTCGAATGATAATAAACATTCTCCAAGAAACTTGAAGTTTCTGTGATTTTTCTTCAAAAGAGTAGGGTACCTCGGAATGGATCACCCTTTATAATTCACATGAGTTATCTACATCGTTTGGCGAATCGAACATTTATATTGTATTAAGATATATTAAGACAATTTTTTAACATTTTAGATCACTTATAGACTTACATTTACACACTGTAAGCCCGCCGTATTTTCAGCGTCTTACTTTTAGTGGACCGCGAGCAAAAGAAAACACTCACCACCAGAAATGACATTACAAACAAATCACGGCGAATGGTGGCAAGAATTAATTGAAGAAACAAGTACAAATACTCCAAGCTTCGAAAGCAGAGAGGAATTAAGCAACTTTATATTCAGCGTTAATTTCAAGGCTAAGCATTTTGATCCTCAGTCAATGGGAATGGTACTTCGAGGGAAACTTCGAAATGGCTCTTTAAATATGAAATATTTTATTTGTATGTGAAACTCTTCGTAATCTTATTATTTATTTCATTTTCAAATTCATATTAATTATCAAAATAAATTATTAACATGAAGTTCTTATTTTAAGCTTCTGACAAGCTTTGCTGCAACTTTGAATTTGTATAATTTCGGTGATGTGCAGGCATAGCAACCGAATGTACGTTTAAGGCTTACAACCGATAAGCGTCTTAAAATCAAACAGCTCAAAAGTTAATAATTAGAAAATACAGTGAAAAAAATTCTTGTAGTAGCATGATTAGTGTGAAAATTGTTCAATACATGTTCGGTCATCTGAAGAGAACTGTGAGTTAATTATTATTCGTATAATCAAAGATTAAACGGCAAATGGTTGTTGTACAAATCCATTCAGGTAAAATTAGCCAAACACAAAACAATGAAAACAGTGAAGCTAAATAGTATACAGTTAGTTACTAAAATAAATTCAAATTAAATTTTGAGAATTAGAGAAATCAGTACGATCGATCTAAGATCACCCCTTTAGTTGAAGGTTTGACTGAATACTTACTTTGAGAGTTAAATTATTATACCGCAGAAATAATAACATAGACTTGGTAATAGTATAATACTGTCCCTTAATTTGCGAATAAGCTTGTTTGGTCGAATGTCTCATAATGGCTCTAGGTGAGTTTTCAACCAAAATTATTGGCTGGTCTATGAGCTTTCTGCAATAAAAATAGTTTTAAGTTTAGTATTGCGTTAAAAGATGATAACAAATTTACTAATTTAAATTATTCTCCAGTATTTATCTTTCGCTTTCAAAGTAATCCCCACCAGATGTAATACACTTACTGCTAACAATTCTTCCAGTCCTCGAAACACTTTTCATAAGCACTCTTGTGGATGGACTTCAGCTTCTTCAGTGAACTTTGTTTTATTTCTTAAATGGACTGAAAATGGGTCCACGGAGGGGCAATTTCAGTTTGGAGAACAAGAAAAAGTTACAGATTACAATTAATCTGGTGAATATGTTGGTTGATCGATGGTATTCATGCGCTTTTGCCTTTAAATTCTACACGCTGCGATGGTGCATTATCATCTTGTAAAATCCACGAATTGTTCTCCCACAATTTCGGCTGTTTCGACGGAGGTTCTCACGCAAACGCCTCAATACGGCCAAGTATAACTCCTTATTGACTGTCTGTTCCTTTCGGAACAAATTCATGATGCACCAAACGGCGAATATCGAAAAAAACTATGTGGTGGGTAGGTAGGTAGGAGTGAAGGCCTGTTGTATTTCGGGCTCAATTAGCACTAGCTGTGCCATTTTCATACACTAATCGTAGACCTTTTTATTATTGCTATCACGTTTCACCTTCTCTTTCAAACCATCGTGAGGTTTCAATGAAGCTACTTATGTCTGATATGCTTTTAGTCGAAATCCATTCAAGGTTTTGTGCTTGATGGATTCCAAGTGTTCTGTGCCGGATCTGTAATAGGGCTAGGCATTCACAGAGAAAGTGGAAAATTGTTTTCTTATCATGCCATATTAGTTCGCAGCCTCGACAGATGTTGTTGTAGGGCATACCCATTTTGGACGTATATTCTCCAAATGGCCAATGACCCGTTATGGTAGCAGTTAGTCTGGGGATACTTTTCCTGGACCTATTTAGTAAGTGTTAGTTCTTTTCTTGTCATATATTGACCATATCTGTATAGTTTTCATGCATTTTGTTATATTTTTCCGTCTGTTATTTGCTAATTGTTGACATTGTATATTGAGTTCTCTCCTTATTGATCCTAGCGGGCTTGGTATTAACTCTGCCTCGGATTTGTTTAGGAAAGCTCTTGCCTTTGGCTACTCGCCTGCTTTTTCGTTGTCGAAAATGTTGCAGTGATGAAGTCTAGGTGGAGCTTGTCTTCTAGTGAGCTCAGTGCCTTCTTGCAGTTACGGCGTATGCGGAAATTAGTCATGGGCAACGACAAAGCCAGGAGAGTCGCCTGCCTATCCGTGTACATATATTGCTTGCTTTATGTATCTTCTCGTAGTTATTAAATAGAGCTTCGCAGGCCTTCTCTATGCAAAGTACCTTCGCTTGGAAGATGCTAGCCGAATTTGGTAGACGGATAGAGAGAGAAATGTCCAGATCATCGGAATATATTCTCTCTATATCCGTCTACCGAAAACAATGAGCATCACTTAGATTGTTCAGCGACTTTGGCGTGTTTTTTTATTGGTTTCGGCTCGTTTTTTTTCCTACATTCCGATTATTTTTTGACTTGTTTGCATGCAAAACTCATAAACTCACGTCTCATCGGCAGTTATAATGTTCTCTATGAATGTAGGATAGGAATTCGCACGATCAAGCGTGTCCTTTTCGAAAAAAATTCAGCTTTATGGGGGCGAGTCGAGCGTGGACCCATTTCGTACTCAAAATACCCACCAAAATCATTCGAACGGACTCACCAGAGCTATCGAGCTTTCTTGTCATCTCTCTAAGACTTGCTTGACGATTTCCAAGCACTTTTTTTGATACTTTCATCAGTTGAAGAGGTCGTCCACAACGAGGCTTGTCTTCAACGATATGTCGACGGTTTTTGAAGGCTTTGTACCACTCGTAGGCTTGTGTTGTTTTATAAAACTGAATTACCATAAACCTTTTCCGATACAAAATTTGAGGCAAATTGCCACACAATGGCATCAAGAATATTAGCGGAGCACTTAAGTTCTGTCGAAGAATAACTACCCAACTGGAGTATAAATCTGAATGAAGAAAAGTGTAAGCATGTTACTTTTTGCTAAGATCAAAAATGTGCCCGGCAGTATAAACTTATCTTGTTATTTACCTAGATAGAAGACTTACGTAAAGAAAACATATATTAGGTTGTCAAAAACGTCTTGCGGTATTTTCGCTAGTTGGCGCTGAAAGCGCGTAGTTCTAGGTTTATTCGTCGCATCGGGCCATGTTATACCTTTTTGGAAAGCTCATTTCACGCGCTAACACTTGTTTGATTGATTGTCGTTTCTTTTAAGTCGTTCGTGAGTTATAGCGTCGCAAACATGGAGCAAAATAAAGAGAAAATACGGGATATTTTACAGTACAACTACGATAAAGGCAGAAATGCACCTCAAGAAGCCAATAAAATTTGTGCAGTTTATGGACCCGATACAGTTTCCATTTCCACCGCACAACGATGGTTTCAACGTTTTCGTTCTGGTGTAGAGGTGGTCGAAGATGCGCCACGCTCCGGAAGGCCTGTCGTCGAAAATTGCGATAAAATCGCTGAATTGGTCGAAAGAGACCCGCATAGTAGCAGCCGTAGCATCAGTCAAGAGCTGGGCATGAGTCATCAAAAATTCATTTCAATTTCAATAAAAAAAAAATTCAATAAAAATACTGCAAGACTTTTTTGACAAACCATTATATAGCAAAATAATTTGAATGAAGATAAGAGCTGCAAATTTAAGTTGGCATTTAAATGAAAACTCTAAACGTAGCCTAGACAACAAAGGTTCCAATCGAAAATGCTTAGAACAATCACTTGTTCGCCATGGTACATTCGTAATGAAAATATCCTTAAAGGTCTTGGTATTCCTATGGTAAAAAAAGAAGTAGAGTAGATATATGTATATCAAAGCTCCGAGATCACCCAAACACATTGAACACATTGGCTAATGCTTTGGTACATATCTGCGATCAAACACGCCTAAAAAGAAGAAATATGCCTGCATACTAAAGAGCAACTTATCACCAAAACAGCTCAATCACTTGCTTGTCTAGTTTTTAAATAGATTTAAGATTTTATAACTTATTGTTAGGCTTTTAAAACAAAAGGCAGATCCATTTAATAAATAAATATTTAAAAGAAATTCGTTGTTTGATATTTTTATCCATTGTAAAAATCGCAACGCACTACTGAGGTGTACCGACTTAAGCAGCTGCTGTAAACAAATAGATCGCGCTCATATTTGCACTAAGAACAGTCCTACAATTTCCGGGTGATTTTTTGTCACAATGTATAATGGGAATGCACAAAGAAATGTATGGAATATTTTAATTAATTTTAACAAGCAATATGTGAAAATAAGACAAGGCAGAGATTGTAGTCCAATTTCGATCATTTTCAGAAACGCTGAGGATATTCTGGGTTACCACTTTATTAAATTTTATACTTAAATTCAACTGGATTTAATTATTTTTTAACACTATAGGGAAGAAGAAAAGACAAAGTTACCAGAGAGTTTGGTTGATATGCCATTTTCTCGCTATAATCCGGTCAAATATTTTGGACTTGCTGATTATGATATAGAGCTCAAAATATCGATTTGTACTATGTTTTACAAACAACCCTTAACTGAGTTCTGTATAAAACGTTGTAGTTGTTACAAATTTTGTTAATTTTTTTTTCTTCTCAACATAAAGTTATAAATTACCTAACCTTTTGCCGCTACATTTCAAGCTACTTAATTTTATATTTATTATTCCTACAACAAACATTTCTCTCACTGCTTGGCAGTAAAATCTTTCGCTAGAATGCCAACTATGTGCACGCTACTGTGCAACACCGAAAAGCAGACGTTTATTGATGACATTATGTTTTGTGTGGAAATGAATTTTAATTATTTATGTGTGTGTGAGCTGAACAAAATTGTCATTGTAGCAACAACTCTGCCCACTTTGGCCCTTTCACTGACGCTGCGCACCCGCACATTTGCAAGCTGAAACACTTGTTGTTGCTGGTGCTGTTTTCTTTGTCTTTTGCTGTTGTAGTTGTTGTTGTTGTATGCATACTAGCATTAAATGTGTAATTGGTTGCTGTTTTCATGAATTTATTGCAACGGTTTACATAACTCGGTGACAAGGCAAATGCAATAAAATACAATTAGCTTAATTGTTGTTGTTGCTGTTAGTGTTGTGTTTTTTCATATTATTTATTTAACAATTTGTTGTCGTGTTGCTATTAACTGCCGCCGCTGTTGCTGCAGCCACTGAGCCGGGCTCAAATGACGAAATTGCAATAAATGTTGTAAAATTCAATTATTGTTCAATGACAATAACAATAACAATAACAAAAGCCAAACAAAAACTCGCAACATTGCACGAGTGCATATTCAACGCGTGTAATCCCTGGACGATGCAGCGTTGCAACGCTTTAATGCCACATGCGACTATAGTCATATGCGTTTACAAAAGTGTGTGTGTGTGGGAGCAGAAACTCGTGTGAATTTCTAAAGGTGTATGTACTGCGTGTGTGTGCGAGTACAATGAGCGTCCTAAAAAAGGGGTCGCTAATTTTGAAAAATTTCAACATGGAAAAGTGCTTTAATAGATACATAAAACGTAAGCCATTGAGTGAGTAATGTCACTTGTGATAACTGCCTTAATCCGACAAAAAAGTTTAGTTTCACATAACAAAAAACACTAGAAGATTTTTTTAAATACCCTAAACTGCTCAATACGGTGACTAATAAAAAAAAACTTTCTGCCATGCGTTCTGATGATAGTGTAATGTCTGGTATGGCTTCCTCGCATCCCGGTCTTCTAACGCGGTTACCTTTCCAGTATTGAGCACTATTAGACCAAGCCGCGCAGCCATTTCGAGAACGCGCTTTACTCTGGAGTATGCCAAACACGGACCAGAAAGGGATCACGACTGAGCTCATACTTGTGGAACATCATCTACGGCGCTATACAAAAATTTGGATTGTCAGACGAATCGTGCTTAATTGGCTACTTGGACATTGCAGCAGTAATTACGGCACGAGACACAAAAGATGCGCGAAAAAAACTTATTCACATGATGATACGGACGCAACTATGACTCGACTCACACAACCTCCATCTTGCTTCAGAAAAAAACAGATCTACTATTACTGGAAAATAAGCACATACCCCTCAAAATAAGTATACAAACAACTGTAGATATTCTTAATATACAAAAAGCTACGTAAGTGTAAGAATGGACCCCGGATTAACCTTCTGGGTAAAAATCTGGCATGTCGCAAGAAGGGCAGTGAAAATCACCTCTCAACTTAGCAGACTAATGACCGACATAATGGGAACCAGCCATGGAAAGATAAAGATCCTAATATCGACGGCAATCAGCGACTTATTATACGTGGCTGAGATCTGGGCAGATGTACTTAAAAAGGAAAACTGACGTTAGGAAGTGGCAGTCTCTAGAGTTGGATCAGCCTGCCGAACAGTGTAAGGTGTTGCAATATTAGTTGTAGTGGTAATGCCACAAATTGTGGGAGCTAAAGAAAACATCCGAAAGTAACAAGTGCGCAATAGATCACATAAAGAAGGACACAATGAAAACAAGGCAACAAAGATGGGAGAATGAGAGTCGCGGCATATGGACAAGCCGTAAATTCGAGGAAGTCACTTGTGCGCAGATGTAAATCTCTCAATGAGAAAAATCTAACGCCACCCTGAAGTAATGCAAATGTGGTTCCATAAGGTTTGGGGAGGCGTGAGGTGACCTACACGTGAGACATAACATTGCTGTGACGACAGCACTAATGATGCGGAAGGCATTTTCCACCCCCTCACCCGCAAAAAACAAAAAAAAAAAATACCTGAAACAAAACTGTCGGCGTTGAGTGATACTACCAGGTGTACCGGTATGAAGTGAGCCTTAAGCTACAAATATGTTGGAATGGAACATTTGTTGTGAGAGACCACATTTTTTTCTGTTTGGTTGACATAATTGTCATCTGCGAAACATATGCAATAACCTTACAGTAATTGAAGAAAGAACATCATATTTTTTATTGTATTGAAAATGTCAAATATTGAAGACCGTTTTGAAAGCTTTGGGAAATATCTAAAAATGTAGAAAATGGGTGTGTCACATGAATTGACTGAAAGACAAATGGAAAGCCGATAAGACACTGAAATTTTGCTTTAAATACACGCAAGAAAATTAGGTTTGCATCGAATTGTCAGTGGCGACGAAAAACGAGTTTATTTTAAGAATCCTAATCGGAGAATGGGTTACACCTTGGCAACCATCAATATCGACTCCCTAAAACAGATCGATTCGGAAAAAAAGCAATGGCTATGTATTTGATGGGATCAGAAAGCTGAAGAGCTTCTAAAACCCTGTGAAACTGTTAGTACTAATCGCCACAGACAACAAATGGTCAACTTGAACCATACTTTAATCGAAAAACGACCAGAATGGACCAGAAGACACGACGAAGTAATTTTTTTACCCCACAATGCACCTGCACACAAAGAAAAATGGGTTCAGGATAAAATCAAAGTACTTGTCTGCGAGCTGTAGCCCTCACCGTATTCCCCAGGCTTGGCCCCACCTTCCGATGATTTGTTTTCATCGATGGCACACGCATTGGCTGAGCACCAATTCAATTAATAACAAATTGCCGGAAAAGTGGTCAAAATGTGTAAAAAGCAATGGTCAATACTTTGAATAATTTCTTTTTTACTTTCCCGCTCATTTCATATCGGTACACATGGTAGAGAGAGCAAACACCCAGATGAGGTAGTATGTTAAAATAAATATTCTCTAGACATCATAATTCAAGACCCTCTTAGATATGCATTTGAGCTAAGGTTTAGTAGAAGGTTCCTATTTCAACAAAAGCTAGACAACTTTCCGATGAAGGTGAATTTTTTTTCTACAAAAGATAGTATATTTCCCATCAGTATACCCGAAAAAGGTCTTAGATAAAATTTTCTCGTAGATATACTCGTGCGTCTCTGTACGTCTAACCGAAGCCCACTTTCTATCAAGCCAAATTATCGTATTATACAATTCATTTGTGTTGGGTGTATACATAGTTTTGACGCCTAGCGTATATGCCTACGCACACATATGCACACGCTCTTAAACTTAATTGCTCGCCATTTTTTGAAGCCGTGTTTATTTTGAGGCTTTTTATTAATGCATTTTGCGACGATTACAAACCAAAAATAAGAAATGCAAAAAACTCAAATAATGAAAATAATGAATCTACAATTAACAGAGAGCAGAATGGTCGAGGCAACAAAGCATTGGCTGGCCACAGAACACACAACAATAAAAATGGCCGCTAACAGTAGCATTCATTAACCAACTTGTTGGTTTTAGCTGCCTTCCATGAAATTACCAACACCACCGTGACTAATTGAGCAAACCAAATGTTTGCATGTATAGGTGTGTATATATAAATATATGTGCGTATGTGTGCCGGAGCAAATTTTGATATTTTATTGCGCCGATTCCACTTTTTAATCGCCATGACCAATTTTCGGCGCTGCGGCATGACCAACGTATTGTCGAACTAACGCAGTCAACTACAACAACAACAAAAAGGCCAGGGGTATAATGGGTTGGCTGACTCGCTGGCTCTTTGCCTACGGTTCATGTATGTGTGCTTGTGTGTATTTGTGTATGTATGAATGTATGTATTTGCATGCTTTCATAATTAGATGGTCTCGGCGCTGTTGCTGATTCGGCAGTTGCCGCTGCTGCAGTCCAGCTGTTGTTAGAAAATTATTAATTATTGAATTACGACTACAATGTGCGCCTGTTCATTCATTAGCGAAATTGATTTATACGAAAAGCACTGGAGTTGGAGCGCGTCGCCTAAGTGTACCACCGACTCATTGCTGACACACACACACACATACCACATTGCACCATCGCACATATGCACATACACACTCATACAAAATATTTGCGTTTCTTTTCCATTGTTGTTGTTGCTGTGCTGCTGACCGGCCCACCCCACCCCTCAAGTGGCATCAGCGCTTTGCGAGGCGGCTCACAGCCGCTAATCTATATTCCATTGCTTCGGCAGCAATATTTTGTTGCATAAAATTAGCTTTGTTTTTGTGTGTATATTTTCGGGAGCAACACCGCAGTTGTTTTGTTTGCCATCCATCGGGTCGCTGCTGGTCGTTCGGGCTATTTTTAATTGAATTGTTCGTTTAGTCCTGTGCAATTGTGCGTGTCGGCAGTGAAAGTGCCTCATTATCACACATTTGGGGATTAATTAATGCGGCGCTACAGCTTTCTCCATTAATACCGTTATGCGTCCCGGGTACCCTGATAATATGTATTATAGTAAGATTTTAGCAAAGTGGGTGAAATTGATATTTTTGTGGTGAAAATTTCCATTTTATCCATTTGTACATGTGAATATTATATTGCCTTATACTGCCGTAGAAGAGCCATTACCAAAATGATGTTATCGAAAGTGGTCCTCCGGCTCTATGATATCATAGTCAATTAACCATTTATGTTCTATAGAGTCTTCATGTAGTGGATGGGGAGGACTCTAGAAAAGACCACACTTGCAAAGAATCTCGAGACCCTTCAACGTTTGGCGCTCATCAGCATGTGTGGTGCATATAGTGCCCGTAGACATCGTCGAAAAGTGTATGGCTGTGAAAGTTGCTATCAGACTCAGAGAATTTGGGTTCTTAAAGGAATACGCATCTTAACACTCGGATATCCCCACACACTTCGACTTCATACCGGATCAATTGCATCATGGAGTCGCCAAAACCGAACTCTAGCGGCTCCTTCTCAGGCCATATATCGAGGAGAGAGTTGTGAGTGAAAGAATACGTTGGAGGAGGAGGGCAGTAAGTTTGCAAGTATTTACGGATGGGTCAAAGCTTGGCGGGAAGGTTGGTGGAGAGGTATACGGTCAAGAGCTTTCTATCAACTCTAGTTTCAGACTTCCTGACTATTGAAGTGTCTACCAAACCAAGATTGCAGCCATTAAGTTAGCAGTAGATTTTTTGTTCCGAAGTTCAACACTGAGGCGATACTAGCCTTGAACTCATTAACAGTGCGTTCAGGGTTGGTCGAGGAGTGCCTAACCTCGCTATCAATTGTGATAAGACCGGTATGGAAAGCGCAGGAAATTGCCGAGATAATAAGCTAGCAAGAAAAGGAAACCTAAAATCTCTATCGGTGTAACGGATAAATCGGGGTCGGTCCTCTCGTATCCTCTTGTCTTCTGCTACAAGATATCGGGGCTTTGCGGAGCTTGGCCAACGCTGAACCTTCATCGGTACATGCGCTGTCGCAAAAGCATTTTGATCTCTTTGCCCTCAGTCAGTCTAGCCTCTCCGTAGTTGTGGGGCTTTTAGCAGGTCAATTGCCTTATTGGAGTCCACGCTGTAAAGTTAAGAATCTTACCAGACGCCATATGCAGAAGCTGTGTGGAAAAAGATGAGGTGAAAACAGCTCAACACTTCCTTCTTGACTGACTATGGCTTCACAGAGGACTACATATATGACAGTCCACGTGCGATCTTTGCTATTTAACCGAACCTAACCTATAGGCTACAGTGGTCCGATCTGAATAATTTGTTCGAAGATTGTCTTGGACAATAATATGGTGGGCCGATTCCAACAAATGAACAGCTTCTTGGAGATAAAATTACATATGCAAAATTTCAGATCGATAGCTTGAAAATTGAGGGACTTATTCGCGTATATATCGACAGACAGACGAACTTAGCTAAATCGACACCGTTGGTCATACACTTCTCTGTTCATTCTTTCTTTATTTGACTTACTTATCGTCTCATATATGTTTTTCTCATTTCATAATTTCCACGCATGCTAATTGATCTTGAGTTCAAACTTCGTTCGTCTTTTGTTTAAAGTACACCTTAGGGTACTAAAATATTTTTGAAATGGTGAAATACTTGTAGTGAAAAACATTCGGAGAAATGCTGAAGCGTTCGATTCAGTCAGCTCACGCGTTAAATTTTAGCATTTTTCTCTAAAATGCACTTCTTAAACCGGGCTAAGAAGGTACTCAGAGACTATAACACTATCCCTTTTTCCTTACTCCAAAATTAAATCTGGACTGACCGAACCCCTAAGGAATATTTATTATTTCGCTATAAATATCCCCTTTCAAAAAATCACAGCGAACTTGTCGATAAATTTTAAGAAGGTTCGCTGATCCATAAACGCAACCACTTCCTTGCTTCAAATGACTACGCAACAACCGATTTTTTCCATATTGAACTACATGTGTACACTCTAACCTCCTGTGAAAGTAAGTAATTTCCGTTGCTCATATTACCCTGCATCCGGTACGAATTTCGCGCCACCCTACGTGCTGATATGCAATATTTAAAATATCCAGCGGTATTGACTTGCCATTTGTACACACGAATTTCCGCCAATTGTAATTGGCCTTTCACTGGTCAAACAATCAAATGAAAGCGCTGAAAAGCCAAAAAACAATAAATGTACCACTTTTTATTTATGAATACATACATATTTCGGGCATCTTTTGTTCGCTGTTTGTACGCGTGCTTCGACGTAGCATTGTGGCGCAGCACGGCACCATATGAGCAACATATGAAGAACAAATACGAAATTAATTCGCAAATATTTTTAAAAATTCTGCAATAACGAACAATTCAGCAGAATAAAACAACAACAAACGCTGAATTACCGTGTAAATTAATTCACAATAAAACAATCAATTGAATTGCATTGCATCCGTTTGGACGCTGCCGGAAATTGCTGTTTATATGGTATGCACAGCTACTGATATACTCTATATGTCTAAAAGCACATATGGAAAATTATGCTTACCAACTGAGTAGGATCCTTGAGTGGAACCACTACGGAACTGGTAGCATTATACATAAGTCTGTTAGCACTTGAATATATAAAATATAATGACGGCATAATCCATTCCAGAGAAAAATGTGGAAAATCCTTTCCTTCTGGTTTAAATAGTTACTGTATTTATCGAGGTTAGAAAACAACCGTTTCCTTCGGGATTACATCATCATGTAATATGTATCTTCAAGTAGGTACCAATATGGTATCTAAAGAAATCAATTATGCAATTTTTTTTTAATTTTCTCTTGAATATATTCCAGCGTGTGGATTTGTTTAAATTATTACATGTTTTGTTTCACTATAACATAATGTTTACAAACATTTAAGGGCAACCAGTGCGGAACTGGTCGTTACTTAGAAAACACTTCTACCCTTTTTTATGTACATATATCAGTATATTTGGTCTTTTTACAATGACTGAAGCGAAAAACTATATATTTCATTCAATATTTTGTTACTTTCATTGACTTAAAATATTAAGTCCCTCCTCCTCATTGAAGTCATCACCCAGTACCCTACTCTTCACACAAATAGCAACAATAATTAACTTCATCGTTGAAATCGTACGTAGCCAATGGCCATCAACACCACTCTCTGCTTTTTAATAGTAAGCTTTTGTTCCGAAATAAATATACAGTATTCAAAAGTACTCAAACAGAAAGTAAAAATATTTATGCAATTTCCCGATAGTGCACCAAAAATACCGCAGATGAGAAGAATGCCTTAAACTCAGCAAAGTGGGCAAACAAAATCAAGCCTCTTTACAATTTCTTATGAGTTATTTTGAAAACAGGCGACTATTATTCGATACTGTTGAAGTCACCAAAACCTACTCTATTTCGAGTGGTTCCGTGGAGAGTCTGGAGTTGGGTGTAGATTAGGTTTATTATCAACTAATTAAGAAAAGCAACTTCAGAGAATCCATGATCATGATGACACTTAGTTCTTTGACGTTTTCTAGTCAGAAATCAATTTTTAGTTATAAAGCTTATCTATGATTTTCGGCAAATGAAAAGGTCAAAGGGATGCAAATTTGATGACTAATCAACAACAAAGCTGCGTTGAAGGACGTTTCGACGAATTCGGATTTTTTAACTTCCCCACAACAGTCAATTCGGCAGCCTTTCTCAATTGTATGTATTTCAAAACGGGTTTCTGGTATTACAACTACTAAATAATGTGTTTTATAAGCTTCGCCAATATTTATACAAAATTGAAGATTAGAGTTAATTTTCGGTATTACTGACACTAACAGAAATATCTTGGATATTCATACCCCTTTACTAGGTTTAGAATCTTATGAAACCCACTGAATGAACGCTTTCGAAACACTTTTATATCTCCCATAACGTCTATTAACAGTTATATATCGCCCAAGTATCACAAGAATTTCTAAAAGGTCGAACCAAAATTTCAAGAATATGGTTTAGTGGGTTGAAATTCGATTAGTTATTAATGGCTTACATTCTTGCATTGTTCGATAAACATTCGTTTAATGCTACCGACTTAATAGTATGCATCGGTGTAAATATTAATATCCTGTATCCATGCCTATCTGTCTTCCGCCTGTATATACGTGAACAGACGCCCCTTTCTCCTCAAGAAGCTGCTCATTTGTCATAACCACCGGTATCGAATCACCATAGGATTATCTGTCATATAAACTGATTGGAAAAAGTCAAGACCTTGTAGGGAAAACTTTTTTATTTGCGAAGATATATTCACGAAGTTTGGCATAAATTTTTGCATAAAGTATAGCTTTATTTTCCGAGCATACTCTGCAGATCAGACCGCTATAGCTTATAGCTGTCATACAAACTGATCGTTAAAAATCAAGTCCTTATATGAAAAACTTTTTTATTTAACAAGATATCTTTACGAAATTTGGCATGAGTTATTTTCCAATGAAAAGCTGTAACCTGCGAACATTTTGTTCAAATCGGACTATTAGAAGTTATAGATGCCATACAAACTGATTGAACAAAAACAAGATAAGGCACTTTTTATGCACTTTTATGTTATAAGAATAGTTCTTACCAACTGCTGTTCGGTGCATCCGAAGTTGATGATTTTTCTTGTTTTTAAGAAATAAACGTCAGAGTGAATGCCAGACTTGGAACACAAGTGGTCGCTAAAAAGTTGTACCTTCTTCAATTATCGAATATGATAGCAAGAGAAGTCTGATCAAAGTTGAAAAATTGGTCCAAACTTCAAAGAGAGTTGTAAGTGCTAATAATTTATATATTTAAATTTACTTTATATAAAATAGCAATCGCTTTTTGCTTTTATTGGCGACAGTGGTGCGGGTGTCAACCAGCACTTCGGCTAAAAATACACAGCGAATGCGATCATCACGTTGTCAAGTCTACTGGCATATTATATAAAGTTCAGCGCAATCGTTTATTGTTGTAATTGGCTTACATTTTCATTTAACTTTGTAATAACTTTGATTCATTGGACACAATTGAGTCATGAAATTAAAGCTGTTGACAAGTCTATCGCTTTCAGAGGAGCAAGGAAGATTTAAAATAGCCGTATGCGAACCCAAAAGTGTATATACACCTTCTTCAAAACTAACGTTAATATATGTGAATATTCTCACAACAAGAAATCTTGCTTTCCCTCAACTCACTTTATAAAACCGTTAATTGTCTGTGCAACTGTAAAAATTATATATGATTAAATTACCGTTACTCACCTTAGCGTAATAAGTGCGCGACCACGTCAGCAAATCCGCTATGTGATTATTTCTAATGAAACGTTACGTATACGCACCGTGCGACCAACACTTTCGAGAGAGTTCGCCACCAGCAAATGGGTTATTAGTTCTATCTAGAGCCGCCGCCAATTACATACACTTTCACACAAATACAATGATAGGTAGCGGCAAACGCTCGCGAACTTTCCGCTGCCGCGTGTCGGTTGTGTTGTGCGCGAATCAACGGTTTAACGGTGTTTAAAAATGTACAGCATTATGAATTCTGAGCGTTAATTGCAGCGCGATGAACTAAAACACTCGCACCAAAGCAAAAAATCCCAATAAGTTGAGCAAGTGGCGTGCGTGCACGAGGATGTCAACTTTTCCAACTGTTGTTGCGACTGTTGAGCGGTTGAAGGCAACTAATCGCTCACTGTTGTGCGACGTGGGTCGGCTTGGGACTGCAGGAGAAGTGACAAATCCTGCGCTGTCAACGTTGCCAGCAAAGTGCAAATAAAGCTTTTTGAACTCGTTGATGGGTACTTTAATGCTTTGGTGCCAAAATTACACACACGGTTGCTTTGTCTCGGTGCGCTGTGTAATCCAAGCTGCTTAGTTGGCGTTGGCGTTGTTGTTGCTATTTTTGTTATTGCTGTCGACGCTGGCATTAAGTTGCAATTACACACTGTGCTTATGCGATTCTGTTGTTGTTGGTTTTGTTTTATGACCAAAAAGCTACTTCTCCTGTTGTTTTTGTTGTTTATGTGTGCAAGGGAAGAAGCAAAAAACAAGCTGGTGGATCCGTACGCTATTATCACCACGCACCCAACGCGTCGCACTCAGCACGGTTATTGGCGCTCACACGCTTGCAATTAATCCGTTAAATTGTAGCCCCGTACAGCGCCGTTTTCCCATCAATATTGGCAAGAGGGACCTTCAGTCGCAGCCGTGTGATTCACTTTGCCATTTGTCAGACCCAGCCGAGCGCCATTGCGCCGCCTTACGTGGTGTATGCTCGAGCAGTTGAAGGCGCTGCGCTGGTGGAGCGGCGCGAGGTCAGTCAGGAAGTGGCGCAGACTGCCAGCTGGCGATTTTCCTTTTTTATTGTGCCATTTCGGGGCAACGGGTGGGCAATTATAGTGTCAGCTGCCGCACGCTGCTGCCGCTGCGTCACCGTACCGCCTGTATGTGTCAATTATTGGTGCCGGCCACCATCAGGAGGCGTGTACCGTTGCCATTTTTATCGATTCTGTAAAACTGTCGTTGCCGCACGAAATCAATTAACGCGCTTTTTTTTCGTCCTTCCTCCACTAAGTGTGAGCGTGTTCGGGTGTGTGTGCGCTGTTGGGTTTACTATTTCAACGCGTTTTTTATATAAACAGCTTTTCAGGCAGCCGCTTTCATCGTTGTTTATCAGAAATTTCCCGCTGTCCGCAAATGGTTTGCTATTTTCGGCATCAAATTGGCTTTGTTGGCTGCGTGGGTAGGTGTTATTGTTTTTGTAAGTGAAATAAAACGAGCGTTTTGTTGTTACTAATATTGTTGTTGTTGTTGTTCTTGTTGCCTACCTACTGGCGATTTACTTAACGCTTTCTCTCCTATCCTGCAGAAAGTGAAAACAGAGACTGAAGGACAAACATTACGCTCGCAAAGAAAAACAAATTTAACGTAATTCTCAGGAAGAAGAAGGAGGCGCAGTAAACAGTGGACAGATATGCGGAAAAGTAGATTTAAGTAGAATAAGTAGAGCCAGAGGCGGAAAAATCTTGCTAAAAGGTAGTAGACTAGTAGTAGTTGGCATTGCTGTTGTTTTTGTAGTGGTTATAGAAATAAATGTGTATTTATAGAATGATTCTATATTCAGATTCCTTATTTTTAACAGGAAATTTTTGAGCATAAGCCATCGAGAATAATAAATGCAATGGAGTAGTGGCCACAGAATTTTTTTTTACAAATTTCAGAGCAAAAGTGTTGTGTTATATTTAGACCGTATGCTTAGTAGTGATGCTAAGCACTGACACTTCAGAAATGGTATAATCAAAATTTCAAGGTATAAAATCCAATAAATACATTATAAGAAGTGAAACCATTTTTGTGGCAAAAATAGTGTTTTATAGAGTTGCCACCAGTAAGGAATTGTTTGGAAAGGAAGTAGTCGTTGAAATTTGAAATATCTTGTGTTAGCAAAAGTAGTAATGCTTGCAATTGCTATGCTGTCTTTAATAGCTATAAACGGCGTTGCCACCTTTATTAAATTTAAAATGTGTTTTATGCTAACAATTAAAAATATATACAATAATGTCGAAATACTGCTTTGCCAAACTGTATGATTACCAAATTACACTTTTTGGAGTTGCCACCTGATGCAAAATAAAAATATCAAATATTTCGTTTATAATTATTATTTATTTCGAATTCGGAATGAATCTATTTTCATTTTAGAAGAATCGAGATTCAAGTTCAGTTCAAAAATCAAAAACACATGGCTCCTAATCGTTTCAAAATCAAAATAACGGGTGATACAAGGTATCTCTACCTTTTCAATAGCCAGCCTTTGTTTGACAAATCAAATAAGCCGTAGCTAAGAGTGTACACGAAGACCGTGGAGAGTCGATTCGGCGGCGTTCGCAGGAACTCGGACGGACACATGGAACGACTTGGGGCATTTTACGCCGAGATCTTAATTTAAAAGCGTACAAAATATAGCTTGTGCAAGAAGCCTACGGCCTTCCCAAGCATCGTTGCTTCGCTTTTTGGGCTCTTGAAAAGTTCCAAGAAGATCCGATGTTCTCGAGCCATATTTTATGCGATGACGTTCAGTTCTGGTTCAATGGGTATGTAAACAAACAAAATTGCCGCATTTGGGACAAAGAGCAATCTGAAGAGATTCAAGAGCTGCCATTTCATCCAGAAATAAACAACGCTTTGGTGTGGTTTGTAGGTCGAAATCATCGGTCCATATTTTTTCAAAAATGATGCCGGTAAGAACGTAAACGTCAACGGCGACCATTATCGCGCTTTGATAACCGACTATTTGATGCCTGAAATTGATGCTTCCCACACATCGCATTAATCAATTGATTTATTGATATAACACTTCTCTGAGTAGATAATTTTACGTTTTGGGACGGTCAATTAAGCTCCAAGATCGTGTGATATCACACCTTTAGACTTTTTCCTTTGGCAAAGTCTAAAGTGTATGCGGATAATCCCGCTTCGATTCAGGCCTTGGAGCAAAACATCACGCGTGTCATTCGCCAGTTACCAGTCGAAATGCTCAAACGAGTCATCGAAAAATGAACTCAACGGATGGACCATCTGAGACGAAGCCGCGGATATCATCTAAAAATAAATGTCATGGAATGTTCTTCCGAATGAGAATAAACACTTTTCACTGATTTTGAAGTTTCTGAGTTTTTTCTTTAAAAAAGTAGGGAACCCCAAAAGGAATCACCTTTTATATGGTATTTATTATCCGAATAAGCTAGAATTTGAGCTTCTACAAGGTGCGTTCCAAAGTAAAGAGGACTTTTGAATCTAGCGCCCCCTGGTGGCGCTAGTGCGTTAGAATCTCCTATCTTTATCGATTGTCCAGTGAGAATTTCATGACATTTCATTGATTGGAAGTGAAGTTATTGCGTTTTAAGTGTCAGTATGTTTGTGTTATCGGTGCGAAATTGTTTTAAAATTGGTAAAACTTTTACCGAAACATTTCAATTGATGAAACAAATTTATGGCGATGATTACCTATCCCGTAGCAGAGATCACGAGTAGTTTCAGCGTTTTCAATGTGATCGTGAGGACATAAATGACGATCAACATATAGGCCAATCAAAATCCGTGAACACCGGAAATTCCATCGAAACTGTGTGTGAATTCATCAAAAATCAGCCGAAAGCATCATCGAAATTCATGGAAATGGAATTGATCATCTCCAAAACATCGATTTATCGCATTTTAACCGAGCCTTTGGTCTTACGAAAGGTGTGTGCACAGTTTGTTCCGCACAAATTGACTGACGACCAAAAATTGCTCAGAATCCAACATTCGAAGAACGATTATTTGACCAAAAATTACATTTTAACCATTAACCACTCCCCGTATTCACCTGATATGGCACCGTGCGACTTCTTCCTTTTTGGAAAAATGTATTTGCTCATGAAAATAAAGCGTTATGCAGACGTAGAGGCCATTCAAAAGGCTTGCGCCGGCATACTGGCGGCCATACCGGCCAACGAGCTAAAATACTTTTCCGACCGTGCAAAAAGCTGTATTGAAGCAGAAGGAGACTACTTTGAACAAAATATATTGATTTTGCTGAAAAAGCCATTTGTTCTTTTTTTTTTTAAGTCCTGTTCCTACCTGACAAGCTTAATATACCCTGTCCAGTATATAATAAGGATTATCAAATGTGACTTCAGTGTTTTTAACAGGGAACAAATTAGAATTAATAATCCCTCTTATTCACTTAAATTTATTTGTTTATCACAATATAACTGTGAACACCATTCCGTTGCAATTTAAATTTTCTGGATAACAAGAACAATTTGCAAAATAAAATTATTTCGCAATTAAAATGTTTACTTTTGACTTATACTAGCGGCAACCTGCAAATCCAAATGTCAATGTCAACTTTAATTCAAATCCACAACGAATGCCGAACAAGAGCACACACATATACTGTGCTTTTTTATATAATTCTATATACATATGTATGTATATACCGTCCATATATGTAGTTTGTATTGCTGTTGCATTGCTCGGATTTAGTATTCCTTTCCCTTTTCGGAATGGCATTCCGAGTGTGCACCAAAAATAACTGAATTGCTATCTCCAACACTTTGCCAACATTTATTCAGACATTTCCTGACACAGTTTCCACCCTTTGCCGCCGCTACCGCACGACGCCATGCTCGACGGCAGACCTTGTGCTCCTGTCACCGCATTGTAAACAGGACAATTCATTTTATTAACGAAATCGAATTACAACAACGACAGCCTCAAACAGCAGCCATCAACAAATGTAGCCACAAATGACACCAGCACGAAAAGCGCCAGCGTTGCCACATATGACAACACTCACATAACTGGACTAACGCCAAACAAGCGACCACTCGTTGGCTCTGGGTAAGGATGCAACCGAAAGCAATCATTCGCAGCAAACCGCGAATTTATATGCGCGCCACGGCATCCACACTATGACACTATGTGGCAGGCAAACGTGCACCACTGTCCGCTAGTTTCCATTTGCTCTCTCTAGTCGCGGAATTCGGCGTTACCACATTTGGGTAAGCTGTGTATTTGGCATGAAAAGTGTAAAACATAAATATTTTCTTGTAATTGCTCACTGATGCAAAGGTATATCTATATAATATTCTTCAGGAACCCATAAATTTTAGTTATGATTCCCTTTTTGCAACTTTGAGTTGTTCATAAGTGGATTCTGTACATTAATTTTGAAAATATTCCAAAGTATAATTAACCGAATGTTAGCCGTGTCCCGCTGTACGCAAAAACTTCTCCTTTAGCTGACTCCTGTTAACTGCTCCAAAGGAGCACACATCAAAAGCATACATACTTATATAATATAATAGCTGCCTTCACCATTTCTCTATTCGCTTTTGCTCTCTTATCAAAACAATTACATGTAAAAGCAACAACAAATTTATCGAGTTGAATTCATTCAAAAGACTATACGAATACCTCTACATAGTGATACAGCCGCTATCTTCAATAATAACAAAAAAAACAAAAAAAAATGCTACAACAATGTTTTCTAATACGAAAAAAGGAATTTCTTCCCAAAGAAAGAATCATAACACTATTTCGCATGCGTCAGAAGACATCTTAGCCCAGCGTTGCACTACAAGTACTGCTCGTGTGCTTTAACAACTGGTATACTTGGTTCGAGATCGGAGATAGAGTTTGGCCAAAAAAAAAAACTATTTCACTTCCTTTCGTTAACTATGTGTGCTCTCTACTCGAAGGTCAAATATCGCCTTATCTTGAAGATCTTCCATCACAAATTTTTACATACAAGAAATCACATTAAATTTGAAATACCATTTCACTGCACCTGGTATACTAAAAGATTGCAGCTCGGTTTATTAGATTCATATATTTTCTTCTCTGACGATGAAGTCCTATGTCATAGCGAGACGGAAAAGAATAATGAACAGAGCTATATGATCTCATCCTTCGGAACTTTTTACTTCAACGTGACACTCTTTACATTTTTAAACGAAAAATTATATCCAAAAGCAACTAGGGTTAACTGGCCACTTTTTAGCATGGAATTACTCACCAACCGATTTTTATTAAAGATATTCTATATGGTATGTCCATATATATATATATTTATATATCTATATATATAAACGATCAGGATGATCAGAAGAGTTGAAACACGAGTGAATCTCTGTCTGTCCATCCTTGAAAGCTGTAAGTTGAGTATGTATTGATTAGTTGATGTGATCAATACTTCCTTTAGGCCCCATATACCTAACGCACAGATGTTCGAACTCCCGGTTGACGGAAGTTATCACTATTAATTAAAATTCAAAGAGTGTGTTTGACTGATATCAGTGTATCTTTATGCATAAAATGGATAAAATTAGGCGAGCACTTTACTCAGCCCCCGCATAACTAACATCAGGATTTTAGAAAATCCAGCTGACTTTTCTCTGTATGATTGCTGAGGGTATACGAGGTGTGTTCAAAAAGTATCGCGAATTTTGTGTTTTTTCAAAAATTATTTATTTATTCATGAATATCTATTTTATCCCCTTCAAAGTAATCCCCATGAGATATTATACAATTGTGCCAACGGTTTTTCCAATCTTCGAAGCACTTCAAAAAATCATTTTTTTTATCTTCTTCAGCTCCTCCTTCGACGCCGTCTTTATCTCGTCAAGAGAAGCGTAACGTCGTCCTTTCATGGGCCTCTTCAGTTTAGGGAACAAGAAAAAGTCACAGGGGGCCAAATCTGGGGAATACTGTGGCTGCGGCATCATTAGTGTGTTGTTTTTGGCCAAAAAGTCGCGCACAAGCAACGATGTGTGAGCAGGGGCGTTATCGTGGTGCAAAATCGAATTTCGCGGCGACCCGTCTCATGCCCAAATCATTGATTAAAATCGAATGGCACGAGCCAATTGATATGTTTAGGTCCTCAGCAACTCAACCCGCGAAAATTCAAAATTCCGAATACTTTTTGAACACATCTAGTTCCATATGTAGCATTGGCAAAATAGATAAAATCGGGTCGATAATACCCCAACTCTCCCATACTACAAATTTATAATGATTTTCGTTTTTCTAAGGCTTATGCCGAATATGTCGGTCAGTGTATGAGTTATATATTATATATTTGGAAGAATATAAAATATTCGGTTGCACCCGAACTTAGGCCTTTCTTACTTGTTTTATTTAGATTTATGTTTTATAAAAATCGTTGTATAAACAAAATTATCTTATCTTCCCACACAACACAGTTTGATGTAGTGTGGTGTTGTTTCTTAAAAGTTACCATACCATAGTAAAACACTCTATTTTTAATCAACACTCTGAAAGTGAGATTCTCCAACTTTTCGATATTCCGATTCGTGGATTTTTTTGCATTATTTTCACTGACTTGTGGCACGATGCACTGTTTTGGTGAAAAGCCCTTTCTTTCTCTTCAAATGCGGCCGTTTTTCGGCCATTTCGTCCTTTAAACGGTCCAATAACGCTATATAATAGACGCTGTTGATAGTCCTTCCTTTTTCAAAGTAGTCAATAAAAATATTCCATGCGCATCCTAAAATACAGACCACATAAACTTGCCAGCCGATTCCATTTTTCCAGGCACCCACTTTGCACAGAGCTTTCTCATACCCAAATATTCCTGAATGATATTGTGTACACGTTCAGTTGATATCTTTAGAGTGCCTACTACTTATCTCGAACAACTTCACTTTACGGTCATCTAAAATTAGTTTTTGGACTTTTTTGTTGATTTCGTTAGTAACAACCTCTTTTGGGCGTTCACTGCGTTAACCCTCTCCGGTGCTCATTTCACCAAATGAGCGGTTTTATTTTCCTGTCGGGAAGCTCGTCATAAAGCCAATTTTTGCTTCAAATGTATTTTTTCACTTCCAAAACCAATATCTTATCAACACGCATCTTTTTGAACCATTTTTTCACAATACCAAAAGGAGCTTCACTCAAAAGAGCTTTATCAGGATCACAGATAATATTAGTTATTAATTAGTTCTCAGGAACTGAGAGGCAATGTGATTATTGTTATTATTCGTTTAGAATTGTCACACCTTGGGCTGCAATATATAAAAAAATAATAAAAGAAAACACCTCTCAAAAAATGTAATTGTTATGATAGCGATAATTTCTCTACTTTACTAAGCCCTCACATAGATATACATGAAACCCTGTTTTTATCTCTCCACTCCAACATTAATCACGCAATTATCCCATTTACTGCTGGGTAGCTACAGCTTGTACTATGTGTATATGCAGGTATGTAACGGTCAGCGGAAGTGAACTGTGACAATGACAATGTGTCGTAAGTTGCGCCGTAAACGCTATAAAATAACAGTGCACACCGTGGCCAACCTGTCGCATCTCCTGAATGGCATGCAACAACACACACACACGCATATTCAATAAAAACTTCAATGAATACACACATATGTGCCATACAATAGGAGTGAAGACCCACTGCTCAGACGAACTCACAGCTGAAATAAATAAAAAGGCGCGCAGACAAAAGTAAAAAGCGCAACAGGAGTCACACTCTGGCACAAAATCAATGCGCATGAAGTGAGAGATGGTGTCATCGATGTGGAACTTTCCACAATATTTGCACAATCGCATGTAGTCGTTGTTGCTTTTGCTTTATGCTGCCAACATACGTAAGCATGTTTGTTGTCAGCGAAGTCGTTGCTGCCTTTTATTTCGACAGCGACAATGCTTTTAATAGTTTTCGTTTTTTCACTACACATCAGACACACCAACGCACATACACATACAAATGCATACATGTGTTGGTTTCATTGTTGTCTGTTGCCCTATTTTGCGCATATTGTCCTCGCCCACATCCTGCTTCACGCACCCCAGCCACACACGACAACCTTAAAGTGGCACTGTGACAGCCTGACCGTCCGAACGGCAGAAAGGCAGCACGTGGCGCCCAAAAGCTATGAAATTGAGCGCTTCTCACGGTGGCCGGGGCCCTTTCACTGGCGCGCAGACCATGTTATGCCCGTCTGCAGCTGTGTGTGGTGCGTTGTCGGTCTCGGACTGTTGGTGGTTGGCTCGGTTATGTTCTATTCCATTTAGTGACACTACTCACACTGCTCCTCCGCCACCAGCTTCTCCTCCCCTCGTGTAGCAAGCGCCTAAGTGTGCTTAGTCTCCATTTGCATGCATTGTTTTCACAATGCCCACGTGACGAGCGAACACATTTGCCCACCCACCCGTGGTTCTATGTAAATAAATAGCATGTATCTGTAACATTTACTCAATCTTGGCTGCCCATAACACAGCTTAGATTATTCAAAGTCGCTTCTCTCCTTACTCCGTGGCCATGCCATTCGTTTTCCGTTTCACTCATCAGCAGTAGTCGAATAATTTATACAGCAACAAAATATTATTCCAGCTTAGACCAATGTTTTGCATAAATATTATTTAACAACATGAGAACTACACACAAAAACTTACAATGAAATAGTTTTCCAGGTTTATTCTTTATTTTCTTATTATTATGCAATCAGTTTGGAAATGTTGCAAGGTGTGCGATTTCATTGAATTAAATTTAATTGGATTATTATTTGCATTGAAAGTCTTCATTTGTTATGTATCATATACTTGGATAATATATAAATACATAGTGTACTCGAAATCTCCTAGTTTTGTCGACAGTTTGTGCTCTTCACACAAGTATCAAGGCTTATCCCTTGTATAACCCTCAGCACCCTCAGCCGATTATTAACATGAAACATACTTGGAAGCGGCTTCTCTTAGAAACCTATACCTTTAACTCTCATTCATGATAGCCTGTGTATTAGTCCACGTCTTAAAAGTTTTTTATATTATGTGTTCTGTGTTTCTGAGTATGATCGACTGCTTAGTTAAAGTTCTAAGAACAGATCTCTCGATTGATCTATCTTCAGTATAAATAAAAAGAATCAAACAAAACCAAGTCAAAACCTTTGAAGCTTGATCTCTCCAAATAAAACGTAACGGTTTTTCATTTCATTTAGGATTCAGTAAAATTATTGTAAAAGCGGAATAGAAATGTCGATGTAGACAACTATTTATACGAGATATCATTAATATTAAAATCGTTCTGCTACAAAATAGTTTAAGATTATGGTTACTTATGTACATATATACTATAATTCTCCCTGTAAAGAACTGATATATTGGTAACGCAACTCTGTTTTCAGTGCAAATTAAATAAAGACCTCGTTATATTAGTTTCCGAGGTATAAACCAGATCAATTAAAAGTTTGTTTAATCGTCGTATGTCTATAAGAAATATAACTCTCCAATCACATTCGTTTCAAAATTATTTTTTCGAAGTTTAAAAGTTTTTCATCGCTCAGAATCACAAAAATTTTCATATTGGGTGGGTACAAAAGACCTATTGCAAGATGTTTGAAATTTACCAGAGATGTTTTCTATACACAAGTAACTGTAGAGCCGAAAAAGCTTATTGTGTTTAAAGTACACTCATCCTTTTTTTACGCGATTTTTGGTTCTGCCACTAATCGCGTAAATAAAAATCGCGTAAAAATGGTTAGTTTTCCAATATTAACTGACGAATTGGATCCGAATATAAAAAATATCGCGTATAACAAAATATACGCGCAAAAAAATATTCAAAAACAATACAGTAAGTTTCAAATTTCAGACTTATGATTTATTGAGTCACAAAATAAACAAAACAAAATAAACAAAAACAAAATAAAAAATACAAAACAAAAACATACATATATAAAAGAAAAGAAAATAGAAAATATGTAGATTTATTGAAAATTTCTGGTGCCGAAACGTTCAGAATGTTGGAAAAGACTTTTGGGGATAATTGTTTTTCGTGAGCAAGTGTTTTTGATTGGTTCAAATTATTCAAAGAGGTTCGAGAATGCATTGACGACGATCCATGTCTAGGCTATCAACATCAACTAAAGATCAACACGTCACTAAGATAAAGGAATTTGTGCTTGAGAATCGACGATTTACAGTAAGAGATCTTACTGACATCATTGGAATATCGGAAGGATCAGTAAAAAGCATTTGGAAGATCGTTTGGGTCTAAGAAAACTCTCTAAGTTTTTTTCGAAAAATAGCCTCGCGTTAACGTCTGGGAAACAATTCTTTCCGACTACCAGGATGTCATGAAACATATTATTACTGACGATGAGACTTGAATCTATGCTTACGACCCGAAAACACATGATCAATCGGCCGAATATTGTGGCAAATCTGAGTTGTAGCCGAAAAAATCACGTCGAAGCTGGTCAAAAATCATGGTTATGTGGACAGTTTTCTACGACTATCGAGGTGTAGAGCACTTTGAATACCTTCCTAGCAGCCAAATTGTCAACTAGGATACTATTTGAGTGTTATGCGTCGTTTGCACGAAGCTATTCGTAAAAAGAGACCAAAACTATGAACCGACAAACCTTAGTGTTTGCACCAGGATAATTCGGCATTGAGTTCTTCGCCAAATTTTCAACCAATCTCGGTCCGCAAACACCATATTCGCCTGATTTACCCACGCGTAACTTCTGGCTATCAAGCAAACTCTAACGACTGCTCTGGGGAAACCGTTCTGAGTCGATTGAATCGCTTGGCACATTGAAGTATATTGTGGCCAAATGGGATTACTTTGGGGGGACGACATAGATTTTGAAGTATAAATTCAAAATTTTAAAATTACGAACAAATTCTTACTATTTTTGGCCCATAGTAAGAAATTCTAAAAAAGCGTACTGGATGTATTTTCGATTTAGAAATATTTGTCCTCTTTCTAGAATTGAAAGCAAACAAGAAAGTCATGTAACTAGTTCAAAATCCAATTTAAATTTCACTATTCAAAACTAATTCACTTTCCTATCGGGTATGAATGAAAGTGAACTTAATTAATGGACTTCTAATGGGGATTTCTTTTAAAAAGCACCACACGCAAGCACACTGGCCAACACATAAAGAGCCAATTCACATCACGACACAAGTCAGAATGAGCAAACAATCGAGAAAATGAGTGCTCAAATTGGCTTCACATGTCGACAACCCAATCGTTTATGAAGGAAAATTTCACCAAAAGTCTACAAAAATAACAAAAGAAGCATTTGAGTGTATGTACATATGAAAGCCCTTACAACAATAACAAGAAATGTGTTGAACATAAAAAGAAACTTAAGAAGGGAAAGAAGCAAAAAGTGAATGTGTGAAAAACCCCGAAAGAAATAATAAAAATTTGGCCGGATTTTGTGGTGGGAAAATACCTTTTTTGGGTATGGTGGTGAATAAATAACTGTGAATATCCAAAAGTATTACATAGATCCGCTGGGCTGGATTTGTGTAACAGTTTTTGTGTCGATTTGTGTGTGTTCGACACTGCAAATGTTGTTAAACTCGGCGAACACTTGTACAATGGGTTGGAAAACATATGTTTGAAAGTGAAAAATGGCGCGCGAGGGCAGATTTCAATGATAAGCCATTGTTTTGTGGGCTAGGAATGTCATACCAGAAATATTGTGGCACTTGCGCTTAAAATATAAGTCATCATTTTTATTCTTCTTGGACGAATAACTCGAATAGAGATTTTTCTCAAATCTGCCGTCAAAATTGAAGGATCAAGTAATGTCATGTGAGGCTTCTGTGCCAAAATTTGTTGTCTACAAGTTGGTACTATGCGAAATTTTAGCTTTTATATTGTTAGGTTACTTTTCTTATACATACGAACGGCATACTTGAAAGATCATAAGACGCTCTCGTAAATATCTATACATATTTCATGGGGCTCTCCAACTTTTCCAGCAATTTATGCTACATTTTAGTTAATCAATGTATTCAAATTTGGGTTGTTTTTAGTAGAAAGAGATTTAATCATTTTCCCTTCTTTAGAATAGAAAAGTGTTGAGAGATTTACTTTTTATATACGAAAACCCTGGTGCCTCATTTTTATACCTTTCATAACATTGAAATTACATACAGTCTTCGATTCTTCAGAAAGAAGTTATATACTCGCTTTTGTTTCAGCTTTGTAATACTCCAAAGGTTACCAAGTCCCATAACAGATCATTTTTTTTGCCAAAATTCTTATTTTTTTTTTATTCTCTTTAAGGAACCCTTCAACTTTTCTATGCCATTTTTGAGTACGATTTGTTCTCTGCTTAAAAATAGATCTCAGTTTCAGCGATCACCTCTTTATTCGACGAAACTTTCTTCCCAGCGTGCATTCTTTTGCTATCCGGGAACAGAAAATTGTCGCTCGGCCCAGATCTCGAGAATTCGGTCCAATAATGCTATTTAGTAGTCGCTATTGATGGTACTTCCTTTTCCAAGACAATTTCAATTATTCCATGCGCATCAAAAACTACAGACCTCATAACCTTGTCAGCCGACTCTTGCGTTTTTCCAAGCTTTGGAACGGATTCAACGTGTAACTGTCGATTGGACTTAGGAATGAAATAATAGAGTCATGTTGCATCCATTGTCACATATCGACGTAAAAACTAGGGTTTATAACGCTTGAACATCTCCAAACACTGCTCCGAATTGTCAACTTGTCGTTGAGTTTAGTCAAAAGTGAGCCCTTTCAGCCCTCACTTTGCACAGAGCTTTATCATACGCAAATATTTGTGAATGATATGATGCAGACGTTCCGTTGATATCATTAATGTGCCTGCTATCTCGAAAAACTTTACTTTATAGTCATCCAAAATTATTTTGTGGACTTTTTTGAGGTTATGGTCGGTAACAACATCTTTTGAACGTCCATCGCGTTCACTGTCTTCATTGCTCATTTAACCACGTCTAAGCTAAGCACACCAATCATTGATGGATGTTTTTCCTGGGGCAGTGTCTAGAAACTCGTCATCAAGCCAAGTTTTTGCTTCAACTGTATTTTCCCTTCAAAAGGCAATATTTCATCAATACACGAAATTCCTTTTTATCCACTTTTTTCATAAAAACAAAATTTTCTTGACTCAAAATGATATGTTTTTCAAACTAATGATCCGACAGCTTATTTACATATACACATGCCTTTTGAAGGTTAGTGCTAGCTAAAATTGATATGGATCTAATTCTAGTAGCGCCATCTATGCGAAGGACTTTTCAATTAAAATTTCCTATATCTTCTGAAAAAAAACTAAGAACTAGAAAGTTTAGCGCATTTTTATTTTAGAAAAATATACAATAAAAATTACAATCAATTATTTTGAAAGCAGGTTTAACAAATATATGTATTAAAGCACCGATTCTTCGAAATTATATTGGCTATATCCACTTTTCGCTCATCCTTTAATGTTACTGTTTCTCACTGTGCTCGCACTGTTTTATTTTGCTGCCGATTTCCATACTAAATCTAGACGCCTGCAGGACTGCGATTAACAAGTTTGATTTCCTTCACCACACGCATTGCATACTTCAAGGCTGCGCCGAAATTTCTGCAACAGTTTGACAAGTTAAAACGACTGTCATTCTCACGAAGAGCGTACAGCAGACCACTTTATTGTGACTTTCGTAAGTTTTCTGTTGAAATTCATCATTTATGCTTTGGCTTTGAGTGCGTCTCATGCCGCCGACTGAGCGAAAAGTCAACGAATGAGTTAAGTTGAGACCACTTGCCAGTCAATAGGCAAGGACATGATATCCGGTAGCTTTGGCTTTTCGCCTGAGCCGCTTAAATGTGTCGTCCGTCTGGGCTTTTCGCTGCGCGCTGCTACCTTTGTGGGCGAGCTGCTCACTTGGCCGCTTGGCTGCTTGGCTATTTATTGCCCGCTGTGCTGTTCGATTGTTGATAAGGGTCGACACTCGCAACGGAAACGAAACACTCGGAAACGGAAATGAATCGAAAGTGTAAATAGAATTGGTAATACACGAGACTACAGAGAACGGATATGTCAATGTGTGTTCGTGCATACGAGTCAAATGTAGGTGCATAAATAAGTGCGTAAAGAAGAGTTGTTGAAGAGTTTTTCCAATAAAAAGACAGCGACCAAAAGCTCTAGAGTTCAGTTAGAGTTTTTGGTAGTGGGATGTTTAGAGACTAAGTAAGGTACACAGTAGTTACAAATAGTTAAGACGACATGGTACAAAAATTAGTTTCAGTATAGAGATTAACATAGTTCATTAGAGTTTTAAGAGACTAAGAAGTACTACGCAAAATAGAACATTTTAAGAGAGAAAATGCTACGCCAAATAGTAAGTGGATTGTAGAGTGACAGAGCAGATTAGTTGAGAATTTTTAGACTTACTAATTTCACAAGCAAATTAAGCGCACTTACCTGCCTGTGCTGCCAACGTGTACGCGTTGAGTATGTGTGGCCACGGCGAGAGTCCTTTCAATGAAAACGAAGGCGAGAAATACAAAGCACACAACACGTGTGTGAGTTGCCTTTCTAGGGCTTCCTATGAATGCTAAGCGTCAGCGTTAAATCCACTGCTGCTGCTACAGCTTGCTCGGCTGCCGCTCAGCTGGCGTGTTTGTGGTGGGTTTCGCACTGCTTTATGTCACCGTTGTTGCTGACTTTTATACTTGCAAGTATTAGCGGCGACAGACGGTGTCGCACGGCGGCCGACGACTGACGAGTCGTGCCCTAAACCAGCTGGTGAGGCCGTCAGTGGGGCGGTCGGTAGGTTTGACGGGCCGACAGGCGGCACTGCTACTCTACAGGGCGACAGCAATTATGACGAAATGCTTTGGGTCGGTGTTTGACTGCTTGGCTGCTTGACTGCTTGACTGGGCGCGACAGTTTCACAAGTCTCTTCGCACTTTGCTAGGTGGGCTGGATGATTGAGTGGTCGCTTGAGTTGTTCGGCGTCGTCGTTGCATATGCTTAGTTAAAAATGTTCGTATGCACATACATACAATTGTACTTGTCTAGGTAACTGTGTGTGGGTAAGTGGAACTATTGTGCGTGCAGGTAACGTGTTGAAACTGTCAGCTTGTGCGACAGCAAAAAAAAAAAAACATGAAAAGTAGAGAAATAGAAAAATAGCTGCCGTCATATGCTACGTAATTATTTGACGAATACAATTTTTCGCTTTCACCTACTTATTGCACATACACATGCACACACACAGACACGAAAAAAAAGACACGAGCGGGTGCGGGCGCGGAGGAGGACGCAAGTAGAACTTATCCTTGAAGCAATATGCCATGCATACTTTTACATTTATTGCAGGCTACAATTAAATTAATTCAGTACACGCACCTCATTTGCTGCGGCAGGGGCGTAACGGTGCAAATGAACTTTTGTGGCCGCGTAGTCATTAAGCGGCGCTTACGCTGGGGCATGCCAATGAGTCGCCCTCGAATGACTATTGAGGCATTTTCACTGCCAATGCACGTTGACAATCAAGCAACAGGATCTTTGCACACATACGCGCGCACACACACACACACATCCAAACGTGCAGCAGTATATGCAACACGTACACAGCAAGCGCTGGCCGCGCTCTTGTTGCGCCACTGCTGTGGCAAAGTTCAATATTCACCTCACCTGACACGTTTGTCGCTTGTCCCCGTGGGTTAGGTGGGTTAGATGGGTTTGGGCGTGTGTGTGAGGTGGTTGCTTGCTCGGTTTGCTTGCTTATTTGCTTTCGTGGCGAATTACCTGCCTGGTGCACAGGTGCTTTTGTTTTGTTGTTGCGCGCTGGCAGCTAATCAACCTAACATTTTGCTTGCCGCATCATAGGCAAGTCAGAAATCACTCGGCAGTAGCGTGTGTTAATTACTTCGCAACACGCTAACACCGCACAAATACACGCACGTTTTTTTCCACCTATGAATTGGTTTGTGAATTTTCGTTTATTTTTCTACACTTTTTAGATTTAGCCTGTGCTTTGCATGCACGTTTGTAACGCGAAAGTCAACGCTTCGTCGCCTGATGCTGCTTGTGGCGGTGCACAAGCTCACTCACACGCACACCCGGCCGCCAGTGGACTTACACCTCGCTAAACCTGCTGCTGTACGCGTGCACTTGTGTGTGTGTGTATGTGCATGTGTGTTTGTGCACTGAAAATACACTCACTGAAACTCTCCCGTTCGTACTCGGCGTCTACTCACTTCACGCTCTGCGTGTTTTTGTACTGAGCTCACTTGTTCACGACGCTTTCTGTGACCATACGTTTGCCATTATTTCTTGTTGTTGTTGTTGCACTTTTTGGTTTCCTGCGCGTAGTTGTTGCTATCACTTGATAGCTTTTTGTTAGATTTTCACTTTGCTCACAAAACACTTCACCTTTAATTTCCATCAAATTGTTTTCGCTACTTTCAACGTGTCCGTCTGTCAAGCCATTTAATTATTAAGAATATTTATTCACAAAATAAATGCGATATTCGGTTGACAATATGAAACCCGCATGAATCCTGCAGCGCCTTCAGTATTCGAACTAAATGCTGCAGCTGTTACTTTTTCCACTGTGTGCTCGCTCACCAAACCAACGACAACACATTCGTATTTACCTTTGTATTCGCTGGCATATTATTGTTATATTTTACTCTGACATTCGGCTCTCTCGTGGTGTATATAAACTCACCTCATTCAAGTTGGCGAGCGTAAACTTTTGCAGAAATGTGTCTCCCGGAGGGCGGTGTGCTGTTGGGTTTTACCAAATATTTTGTATGTTTCTCGCTATGGAAGATTCTCAGCGGTTGCGCACTTTTCTCCGAAGTTGGAATCTTATGGCAAAAGCACTGAAAGAAATAATTTTCTGAAGAAAAACTTAAGAAAAGTGACAAAGTTGGAAAGACTACGCTGTAAGCATCTGGGGATCTGGTATGATACACTGGAAAAGGTATCGATAGTGAGGCCTCAGAGTCTATTAAAATTCACGTCAAGCGCAGGCATCCTAAGTATGACGACAACTCTTGGACATAGCAAATAAACTACATCTGGTATCTCAAAGAACCCCACTGGTCTATATGTGGCCTACCAGATTTATCTAAGTAAAGTTGTAATCTATTAAAAGATGTTGTTGACCAAAAATTCTAGATTTGTTTCACCGAGCATGCAATGTATTTAAAATTGTTATATTTTTTCAAAAATGTGTCTACTTAATAAAAACTTTCAAAATGAATGGTAGAGACCTAACACTTGTTTGACGTGTTCTCCCGACCCAAAGCATGTTTGTAGCGCCGAGGGAGAAGAAGAAGCACACTTGCTTGACTTCAAAGTACCTTGGACGGAATTTCGTAGATTTGCAAAACAATTTTCTGAGCTCCAAAGCTTATAGGTTATGTAGAAAAATTTAAAAAAAATCAGTGACACTGCAAATGGATTTATGAAGGGAGTTTTCAACTAAATGTATGATGATTAACAATGACTTATCTAACAAAAGTTGTCATCGAAACCATTTTAGAAGTATATTTTAATTATAAGCTTAAGACAACAAGCGTCGTCGGGTCGAAAAATTTCGTAATTCCTCTTTAATTTGGTACATTGCATTTTTTGAGTCGAGAAACAAAATGATTCAAATTAGTTAAAATTAGTAATACAGATTAGTGACAACGGTTCCTTCGCAAAATATATGCAACTTATATTTATAGGCCATACGAACACACATCAGCTTCCTTACAGCGAACTCACCACAGTGTACGAAGCGGCTTACTGAGAGTCGCTAGCGAATCGGAGCACAGCTGGGCCATGTGAGAGCGCGTGGTGTTTGTGCTCTTTGCCATTTGTGGAAATCACATGGTCTGTGCGGGTGACGCGCTATGGAAAACTGTTGCACGAACAGCAGTAACATAATTTAGCTTGGCAGTCAGCCTTATCGCTTTCACTTGTAGAGCGTTTCGATGAACTCATATGTAAGTGCCCAGTAGGAATGGTTGGAGCTAATGAAACGATGATTTATTGTCATATAAAAATGTTGTTTTGAGAATAGTGTAGATTGATAGTTGGAATATATTAGTTAACAGAAGCTTAATTACAAAACATGTACATATAGAGATTTTATATTCTTATAATTGTTATTTATAAGCCATTCTGAAGGTTCCAGAAAAAGTTAATTTTTAATATAAAACAATATTTGCAGGATTTTGAAGCCCATCAACATTTCAATGATATAACTTTATTTTAACTTTTTCTTCAAAACTCCTTTTATCGGTAGAGAAACGAAGTGTTGAAATTTTAGACAAATCCCTGCAAGAATCCTCTCATAAGTTTTAATTAGAACTTCTGCAACCTACTTCTTCGTGATTGGAAAAATAACAAACAGGTTATACCATCTGTTCCCATTTGAGTCGAACTGGATCATTTATTATTCCTTTTATCTTTTACAGCGGAGAAGGTAAGCCTTTTGGTGTTTCTTATCATCAAAGTGTAGTTTGCCTTATGTTTTCAATGAAATTGTACCACTGAATCGCTAGAAAAGTATCAGCTGCAGCTCTACTTTACCACGAATACATACATTTGAGTGATACGAAGCTTTCAGCGAAAGTCGAAAAAAAACGAAAACTTCTCTCAAACGTGTGATACATTTACCTCTTTTAATGACAATAACATAGAAAAAGTTAAAGAAACAGTGCTTTCAAATTGTCGTGTTGGCATCAGAGAGATAGCAGATGATCTCGACATCTCTTATGGTTTGGTGGAGGTCTTCCTTCCTTCTCCAGGGGAGCACTGCGTCGAATTCTCAGATCTGGAGTATTTTCATCTAATCGGACGATATGACCTAGCCGGAGTAGCCGCTGTCTCTTAATTCGCTGAATTGTGCCAATGTCTTCGTATATCTCAAATAATCGTTCCATCGACTGCGGTATTCAGCGTTGCCAATACTCAAATGATTATAAATCTTACGCAGAACTTTCATACATACCATCAGACATCTAAAAGTTTACTGCTTTGTTACCACCGATTAACTACTCCTTCTTTAATAATTTTATGTTACTTAGGTGGATATGTGTCTGTGGTTTTCTCACTTCCCTTATAGGTGCAATACATTTCTTATAAAGATTCCTCTATTTTCCTCTTCCCTACTTCATTCGTGCAGCCATAAGTTGATGTCAAAAACCGCTGAACTCCGATTATCATCAGCTCTGGCTAATAGCTCTTACTTAATATTATATTATTTTATTTTATAGATTTAGATGGAATTGCGTTGAAAAAACCTAGATCTCTCCTCATACGTATCACTTCGGTTATTTTGTTCAGTTCTTCTAACAATTTTAGACACATATTTTTCATACATTTAAGTTTTCGCACCCAACCGCTTCTCTCAACGTATATCTAAGTTAAACCATTTAATTGAAATATTCTGTAATTTCTAAAAATTACTTTCACACTAGAGCATACTTGTATAACACACACACGAAAGCGGCCTAAAAGCGTTACCAACCTACCTAGATACACCGCTGCGGACTTGCACAGAAAGAATAAATGTTTTTGAAATACAAAAATTAAATGAAGAATCGCTGAGTATAAATTATGGTGAGTAGCGAGACATTTGCTTTAAAGTTTTTAATTAAAAGCTCACAAGAAGAATAACAAATCTTAGTGGCGCTACGAACATGGACCACCGGAAGATGGCCAACCCTCTGCGTTAATGCGGAAGGCCACTGAGTGCACCAGTGGAGTTGGAAATTGCAACGTCCAGTGCAACACATTTACAATGCATGAGTAGTTCTACAAATCTTGCTTAGTAGGTTCACCACACTAGTATGTCTGTATGTATTTTTTTATGTAGTTCCAACAACTTTGGACGCGATTAAATGACAAATACTTGCCGTTATCTTTTGTGCGGCCGCCGCTCGAGTGGCCACTCACTCATTTGCCGCCTAGAAGAGCGCTTGTAAGTAATTACCTCGGTTAATTAATTTAATGCTGTCATAATAAATAGTGAGTCGCTAGCAAATGGGATGTGCAGCCACACAGTTACAATTTTTACAGCAGCAGCAGCAAAAGAAATTAATTAAGTTTGCTTTAAAGTTAATTTGAGCGCACGATTAGCGGGAGGGTGTGAGAGAGCACAGATTTAATTTACGTTTTTAGTGCTGTAAAATGTATTTACACAAATCAAAGAAGACGAGAACCCTTGCATTTGAGCTGAACGCACTGGCGCCAGCGCTCACTCTGGGCAAAACCAATGTGAAAAGAATTAATGAAAGCATAAAATCGTTTTAGCGCTGCTGAAAAGCGAAAATATTTGCTTAATTTGCTCAGCAATTGACTTTGGCGCGCTGCACGCCCGCTTCGTCGAGTGAGCGTGGGTCCATCCCGAGTGGCTTCTTAGTGTCATTAGAAGGAAAAAACTTTCGCTCCGCTTGCTTAATCACCGACAGGTGGTGAATGCGGCGCAGCAACTGCATGCTCTGCAATGGCTCGTCACGTCACGTCAAACTTCCCCTTTCACACCGCACCACCACTAGACCGCTAATTTAGCATTCAAATAGCTGCAACAAATGCTAATGAAAATTACATTTGCAACTGCTGCGATTCGAATAAACTTTTCCATTAAAAACAAGGGAAACACACTTTGGAAATCGAGATAAATTGAATCTACTTCACAACTCTCCCGGCAGCGCTTTGCTTTAAGTTTTCTTTATGACTTCTTATGCAAATGTGTACTTCTGGAATTGTCTGCCACTGTTTGAGTGCCTCGGTGAGTCCTGATTACCTTCGCTCATCAATTTTGTTGCGTGAATTGTGTTGTCTCTTTAAATGTGCTTTGCTTTGTCTTTCAAATTTGATTTTCATTATTTTTTTGAAATTAACTTGTACATGTTTTTTATTTCGTGGTCATTAATCGTATTTCAATTAAAATAGGCATGGAGCAAGCTGGCTAAAAAGCTCAAGAAATTTTAAGATTTTTAGACAAAATAGAATTTAATTTTTATCATAGTTATAATAGTTAAGACGATCCGCGAATTATGGCAGCCTACGTCTTCCAACTTTTTGGATAAAATTTTTGTACATAATTCGATTTGTATTTTGATTCAACTTAGGCTTCAGTCTCGCCGTTTACACCTTCGTTGGCGCTAATTTTTTTACGAGATTTTTCTCAAAATCTGAAAATAAGGAAAATTCGTAATCAATTCGTAATCCAATTCCTAAAATTTTAAGTTCGTTCAATCGATTTGTGTCACGGTATACACTTTTGTCGTGAGCTCCCGCGAGATCCACATTTCTGAAACCTTCCTGTGGGACTTTTCAAGTTGCTTACGAACAGCTGCAAACGAAAACATTGACTTTGGATTTTTCTTTTGAAAAAGAAGAGCTGGAACGACAAGGAGTGCCGTGTCGCAGCGGAAAGAAAACAGACTGCCTACCTCGCAACATTACGATCGACCACAAAACGTGCGGTATGGGATAAATACCGAGAGTTGAAGCGGAAAGCGAGACGCATTTGCAGACAAAAAAGGAGAGGGGCCAATATGCGTGAGTACGAAGAGCTTGATAAGGGGTAATGCTGGAAAATTTTATGAAAAGATGCGGAGACTCGTAAAAGGTAACATACTCTTGTAGAACCCCAGTGATGGTCTAGTGACTTTTGACCAGAGAATACTGAAATTATGAAGGAAGCATTTCCCTAGCCTGCTGAATGGCAGGGAAAACATAACAGCTTTAGAAGGTGAACCCGATTCCCCAATCGATGACGATGTAGCAAACGTTCCGTTGTCCGACCATGTAGGAATTTGAATAAAAATTACCAGTCTGCAGAACAACAATGCGGCGAAAGGATTGTCATGAAACAAGCAGTCGTCGCATAAGCGACTTCTCCCACATGTTACTCTTAAAGTCATAACTTCGAAGTCGTAAATAATTTCATCTATCTTGGAACCAGTATTAGCACCAACAACAACGTCAACATCGCGATCTAACGCAGACTAATTCTTGCCAACAGGTGCTTCTTCGGACTGAGTAGACAATTGAGAGGTAAAGTCCTCTCCCGACGAACAAAGACCAAGCTCTACGAATCACTCATTATCCCCGTCCTGCTATATGGTGCAGAGGCATGGACGATGACAACATCTGATGAGTCGGAGTTACAAGTTTTAAAGAGAAAGTTTCTGAGGAAGATGTTTGGTCCTTTGCGCATTGAAAATGTTGATTACCGCAGACGATGGAACGATGAGCTGTACGAGATATAGGTCGACATTGACATAGTTCCGCGAATTGAGATACAGCGGCTATGCTAGTTGGATAATGTCGTCCGAATGGATGAAAACACTTCAGCTCTAAGAGTACCTGCCGGGGGAAGCAGAGGAAGAGGAAGACCACCACTCCGTTGGAAAGACCAGGTGGAGAAGGACCGGAAGTCTCCAAGTGGAGCCAAATCAAATTAATCACCGGTTACTTAAGTATATATAAAATGCCTTTAAAATTTTCCCACAAACAGATATTTTTACTTCTCGCAATTACTTCAAATGCCAATATAATTGCGAATTTAATATAAATACTGAACTTTTGTAATTAAAAGCATGTTTTGCTGCCTTGAATATCCATACATACATGCAGTGATATATGCACATATATCCAATACCTACCTTCTCCCACAGACCACACACCGGGACCACAAATGCAGATGTTTGCCATTCTTAATTTCTTTGTGAACTTTGAGCTCTTGTGTTTTTCAATTAGCTCATTGCAAAGTCCAAATGCAATAAGGAAAAATTTGCTGCAATACTTGCACAATTATTGCTTTGCTTGCCGTTACATTGCAACAAAAACAACAGCAAAGCAGGCAAATACTATCGAAGGTAAAACCTCAAATAGCATTATATAAAATCTGGAAAAAACACAGAAAACAGCAGAGGAGAAACTTACGCAGATAATGCACTTTACTACTTTCTTCCCATTGACTATTTCACTGGCAAATTTGCTTTCCATGGCACCGGCTGAGGCTGCGCTTGGCTGCATTGCACCAATGGGAGAATTTCAATTTCAGAATTATTTTTCTTCTGCGTAGAAATTGTGCTGCCAGCCATACTTGCAATACCTGCGGTGCTGTTGCAACCCAACCTGCACTCTGACCAACGCATTTGGCCCGCAGCGTGTCCTGTGTCAGTTTACAGTTAGCTCATGGGTGGCACTGGTATAAAATTCGCAACAATGGACATACAAGACCCGGGTTAGCATAAGTCAGCATAATGAAATTTAGTGTTGAACAGATCTATGTATGTGTTTGTTAACACCCCCACACACACCCACACACATAAACACTTGTACACACGGTACGCTCAGTGCAACAAGCCTTACAATTTAGTTCATTTTGGGCTTTTGTGTTTTGCCCCAAAGGTGACTTCATCAACGGAGTTAGTGCGAATGCAGCTGTTGGTGGCGCCTCTAAGCCGATTTGCACTGCATTGCACACATTGCACCATTGTTTTCACCAAAACAAGGGCAAAGCTCTTTTTTGACGTCTGCAAATGAGAATTTTTGATTTCCAATGCCACTGCTGCACCGGTGGCCTCAGTCGGTATTGGTGCTCTGGTGCCACTGTGTGGTTGTGCGCTGCCGTTATGCTTGCACAGTGCATTTATATTATTGGAATTCGATAAGAAAATGTTTGTATATAGAATAAATAATAAAGTAAGACATTTTTGGATTAAATATTTTGGCTTTCTGCTAGCTGAAGTTCTTCTTTTGTGATGATGATGAATTCTTTGAAACCATTTAAATAATGATTTATTTTAATATTTTTCAACTAAATAAAAGAAATTTCGACCTTACCTGGTACAGTTGACGACAAATCAAACATTGCTCATTAAATACTTTTTTACTAAATTTTGCTTTTTTTCGCTCCAAATTTTGCCCAGCGCCCCACTGTGCTGCGCATCGAAAATTCAGTGTCCGCTGATACTTTGAGTGCAAAAGTATTGTTTTACAGCCACAGGATAGGCCAGATGCCTCGCCTCGCTGTCAAAGCTTCTCGCTCGAACCAGGAAATTTTAAGTGCACAAAAACCACTAATTACTCATTCGCCTCGGCATATGTCTCTAAGCAGATTAAGCAATATGCAACGCTGGCGCAATGGAGCTTTGCAAAACACAAATGTGAATTGTAATGCATTGCTGAATAAGTTGAAAACAAAGAAAAATACAGTAGTTTACCGGATTATGGTAAAATGCATTAATAAGAAGAAAAATAGTAAAATACCGATTATTTAATAAATTTTTTTTGTTTATTGAAAATTAATATTTCGGGTCAATATATCAAATCAGCATCAGATTTGTGAGTACATATACATATATAAACCAAAAGTACAGTTAATTGAAAGATTCACTGAGCTAAACATTTTAAAATTTTACTTTAAAATCCTAAACTTCAAGTATGCGACTTAAGAGGAATATTTAGCGTTCATATACATACTTACCACTCACTTCAAATCTAGAATATTAATTTACAATACATTTCATATTATGACCAGGAACTGATATATCATATTCAACTTGTTCTATATATACATTTTTATTAAATATCCCCTGACTATATATAACTAATGTAGTGGGTAGTCGAAAAAGTTTTTTTGTATTTCTAGTCAAACTTCAACTTATTTTTTTATATTTATAATGAACTTTAACTACCCAAATATGTACTTTTTAGACTTTTTTACTTTTTCTTTTTAGAGTCATTATTCTATCAGTGTAAAACTTTTTTGCTTTCTCGGCGAAAAACTGCGACAAGTAATTTTCACAAGGCTTCTCTTGAAGCCAACTTTACTCCATTAAAGGAGTTCTGCATTGACCGAAACAAATGGCAGGCCGATGGAGCAAGGTCAAGGCTATATAGTGGATGCATCAAAACTTCCCAGCCAAGCTCTTCCAGTTTTTGCTGAGTCATCAAAAATGTGTGGGGTCTAGCGTTGTCCTGATAGAAGACGAAGCCTTTTGTGTTAATCAGTTCTGGCCGTTTTTTCGATTGCTTGCTTCAATCTTATCAGTTGTTGACAGTAAAATGTAGAATCAATCGTTCGACCAGACTTGAGCAGCTCATAATGGATGATTTCTTTTGAATCCCGCCAAACACTCAGCATAACCTTTCGAGGCATCAATCCTGGCTTTGCGACCATTTGTTAAGCTTCACCACGCATGGACCATGATCTTTTTCACACATTATTGTCGTACTTGATCCACTTTTCGTCTCCTGTTACCATTCGTTTCAGAAATGGTTCGATTTTATTTCGTTCCAGCAAAGAATCGCAGATATTAATTCGGTCTATTGAATTTTTCACAGGCAGTTCTGTGGTACCCAAACATCGAGCTTCTTTTTGTAGTCAGCCTTTTTTAAATGATTAAAAACCGTTTGATGATGAATGTTATGTTCCTTAATGATGTCATGGCTGCTTACGTCACGGTCCTGGTCAATCTTTTTCTTAATTTCATCGACTTTTTCAACGATAGGTTGACCAGAGTTAGGTGCATCGAATCATTGTTGTACTACACGAACTGATACAGTATCGTCTCCGTAAACTTCACAAATTTCGTTGGTGACTTGCGTGGCATTCTTCCTTTTTTTATACAAAAATTGCAAAATATAGCGAATTCCTTCATTATTTTCACTCATTTTCGAAAAGCTGTAACTTTTTTCAACTTCCCTGATTTTACTATTATTATTTTTTGATTAAATGGAGCTTAAAATCTCTTTATAGTCCAAACTTTTTTGCAAATTTAAAGAATGCTGTCCAGGTTATAAAAGAAGAATATGTAACAACACGCACATATAAGTACATGTAAGCCAATCGAAGCGTCATTTTACGAATTTGTTGATAGCCATGGCAATCTATCTAAGGCAAAATGCCAGCAGAAATATTGTGCTTTCTTTACCAGTTTAAAAGCATATAATAATATTTTGTCTCTTTTATCTTGCTTCAAAGACAATATTTGCTTAACATCGGAATTTTATATTATCCTTGTCATGGCTGCCCATTTGGCCGTTGCTGCTGGTCGCTCCAAAATTGCTCGTTAACCCAGAAGCAGAGACAAGTGATGTAGAGGAGTATAATCAGGTGTCGAATTACGTGCTTGACTTGCCTTGTTTTCTTATGTGTTGACATTGCAGCCGGAATAAAGCAACAACAAAGCTATAAATAAAATAAAGAAGATACAAATATTTATATTTTTAGTGATTCATATAGGATGAGATAAATTCTGAAAATAAGCACAGCAACATTGGGTAATCATTATAATGTCTATTTCTATAAAGGAAGTATGAATATCGTTGTTGTTTTTTCTTCAGATTTTAAATGGAAACTTTAATGAAAAAGTGCATGGATCAATTTTAATTTAATTAAACTATGTTGTAATTCCTCAATTTTTTATTATTGAAATGAAAGGAAACCCTATGAAAATACATATACAGTGGTGTCTTGATATAGTGAACTAATTTCTGCAAGGCCGTTCGCAGTATCGAGGTTGTTCACTATGTTAAGGTTAACATTTTTTTTAACTTGGTTCATTAGCTTTAAATTCATGTTTGTTTATGTAAACAAAACAGGTTATATTTATAAAGTAATTTTTTGAAAAATACATACATATTATTGAAAGAATTTACGAATAGATATTTGCTTTTTGATTTTGTAAATTGACTTTTGGACCGCTTTTTCGCGTAGACTTTTCAGTACTAGTATGCCAGCATAGTCAGTAGTGTTAGCTTCAACCCATGCGATAGCTATATCGAAGCTTTTAATGGCTTTAGTAGCTTTTATTAAATTTCCGATCTGTCCTTCGCCTTGGCTGTCATCACCAGATTCTTCAGTATCCATGGCATAATTATCTAAATCAATTTCTTCGTCAACTTGGATTCAATTCCACTTCTCAATATCTTGTTCAGTGTAGATTTCCTAAAACAAATAATGTTCACATAAAAACTTTATTAACAGGTGCTTGTCAAGTGGGTGAATAAAATTACCTCCGGTAATACAAAATGCAGCCCTGCAGACCCTGCAGACCCTGTATATCATGAACTTCTTTCCATTTTTCCTACAATATTTTTTGACGAAGTAAGCTCAAAGGAATATCATCGTATTCATCCTCGCTTTAATTTGCTTCTGTAGTATTTAAGCATTCTAATAAAGGCTTCCAACATTTTACTATTGCATTTGCCTGCAGTTGATTCCAAGCAAGCATTAAAACTGATATAGCATCCTTTAAAGTTAAATGTTTTAGAAATTGTGTGATGTCATCCTTTACTACAGCTAAAAGCAGGAGATGCTTTTTGTAATACAGCTTAGTTAAGCGAATCACATTTTGATCCATAGGCTGAATTAAAGGCGTTACATTTGGAGGAATATAAATCACGAATATGGATCCATCAGCAGTTTTAAGTTCATCTTCTGGAGGATGGCAAGGGGCGTTATCAAGCAAAAGGATAGCTTTGCCTGGTAATCCTTTCTATAGTAAATACTTATGAACCTAATATCAATTAAAATCGAAAAATGCTCTGCAAAAATGTCAGAAGTTGCATTATAAATGTACCTGAGGGACGAAGCAATGGTGAAACCATTCTCTGAAAATGTTGGCAGTCATCCATGCATTCTTAGAGTTCCGATAGTCCTTCGGGATGTCATAAGCCTTAAAAGAGCGCGGCTTCTTGGCATGCCCAATTATTAACGGTTTGACTTTATGCTGACCAGTTGCATTTGTACATGCAAGAAAAGTAATTCTGGCCTTTTCCGCTTTTCTTCCCGGAGCTGTTTTTTCTGTTTGACTGACATACGTTCTATCAGGAAGCATTTTCCAAAACAAGCCGGTCTCGTCTGCATTATATACTTGGTCCTCGCAAAGCTTCAATTCGTAAATAATGTTTCTGAGTTTATGCTTAAAGGGATCAGTTGCCTGGATATCCGATGAAAGTTTCTCGCCACACACTTTTAAAAGTCGGATTCCAAAGCGAGTTTTAAATCCAGATAACCAACCGGGGCTGGCATGAAAGCTATCTTCTTTTTCCTTAAAGTCAGCGTGCAGCTTCATTGCTTTTTTCTTAAGCATTTCCCCAGTAACTGGACAATTTTTGTTTCGCTGAGCTATAAACCACTTGTATAACATCTTCTCCATGCGGGGATACTCGCCTTTTCTAAGAGTCTTCCGCTTAGATTCTCCGACTGCCAGGTGGGATATAATACCACGAGCATTTTTTTTTATTCCCGAAACTGTTGATTTGGCCACACCACAAATCTTTGCTAAGGATGAAACACTAGCACCTTTCTCGAGTTTTTGAGCAATTTCAAGTTTTTGCTTTAATGGAAGGAATTTCCTCACAGGCATGATAACACTTAATTTATTATCACATAAACACTTTTAAAAATACATACAACAGTACACATTCACTCAGAAGCGCTTTGCACCCGATAAGAGACAAATAAAGACTGGCACCAAATACATAGCAGCAGCTTTTCCAGTAAAAAAACATAAAATGAGCAATTTCAGGGAATACCCGACTTTATTTCTGTTTAAGTTTTTTTTAACAGTTTATGCTTGCCGTTGCGTTTAAAACTCTGTTCACTATTTCGAGTTTTCGATAGTTCACTATTTAGAGTACTCAATGTAAATTTTTAGGCGTTCACTATATCGAGGTGTTCATTATACCGGGGGTTCACTATACACAGACTTCACTGTACAAATGATCAGAATGAAGAGCTCAGTCGAAACCGGACCACTATTGCTTCAAACAACGACGCGACCTCCGAAAAATTGTTCAGATCAAGTAACTATAGCAGTAGCTGTTAAAGACTGCGAGATCACAGTTCGTGTAAAAAATCGTTTGTATATGTGAAGGGTATTACAACTTCGGTGCAACGGAAAAATGATAAAAAAAAAAAAATTATGAAAAAATATTAATAATAATGGATTTATTTAAAAACTTAAAGAAAAATCATGTAATCCGCAATTTAAATAATTATCAAAGCCAATACCGAGCATTAACCAGGAAAAAGTACATCCTCTGTGAAAATACTTCATATTTGGATCTTAAAAAATTCCATACAAAGAAGCAAGAGTCTACGGCCACTTATTTTTACCAATGCTTTCTAATTTCTTGTGATATAGCATGCGCTATATACACTATGAGCAAAAAAGAGTAAGACTTTGTACATAATTTCAAAATTATTAATTTATTTTTCAAAATCTATGTCGGTCCCTTCATCCCAATACACTTGTGCCAAACCTCGAAACAGTTGTTAAAGTCAATTTCTGAAATAGCCTTCAACGAGCGTAGCAATTCACGCTTAATATCTTCAACTAACTCAAACCGGTTTTTCCTGGAGGCGCCATTTGAGTTTGCTAAATAGCCAGAAGACACACGGAGCTAAATCAGGCGAATAAAGTGGTTGCGGCACGATATTGGCTGAAAATTTGGTGAAAAACTCACGAAAAATAAACGCAATAAGCGACGGTGCATTATCGTGGTGCAAAACAAGAGTTCTCGGGCCTTTAGTTCCCGCCTCCTTTTACGAATAGTTACGGATAAACGACGCATAACACTCAAATAGTATTTCTTGTTGGCAGTTTGGCCGTTCGAAAGGAATTCGGAGAGCAATACACCTCGATAATTGAAGACCTGCTTTGACGTGGTTTTTTTCGGCTTCGGCTCACCTTTTCCGCGATATTCGTCCGCTTGATCGTCTGTTTCCGGGCCCTTAGCATAGATCTAAAACGCATCGCCAGCATGAGTTTCATGAGATCCTGGCAGTTGGGAAGCATTTTTTCACAGACGTTAACGCAACGCTATTTCTCTAAAAAAAATTAGGGAGTTTGGAACCAATACTGTCACTTTTCTTAAACTCAAATGATCTCTAAAAATCGTTTTCACTAATCCTTCCGATATTCCAACGATGCCAGCAAAATCGCTGACTGTTAATCGTCCATTCTCAAGCTCCAATTAATTTATTTTATTGACGTGTTGATCACCATACTATAAGATGTTGATGGCCACCCTGGACGTGACGCGTCGTCAACGCGTTCGCGATCTTATTTGAATATTGAAATTTGATTCCACACACAAAATTTAATTGAACTTCAATTATCGTAAACACCCCAATTGCACCTATTTACTTCAGAATGATAAGCGTATACTAAACACTAATAGTAATTTGGTGGGACATTTGGCACCCATGTTACTGATAGTCATACCAACCTAGAAAAAAATGTTTGAAAGTCTTACTGTTTTTTGTTCACAGTAGTATAGGCGGAGAAGTCTATATGAAAATCATGTTTCTTTTTAATAATTTAGATTTATCTCGATAAATAAAAGTTACTAACTTAATATTTCTCCGAAAAAATATATATAAACATCTGATGGACAGCTCTTGAGGTGGCACGAGCAACATTTCTAATTCAATGCTGCAGTTCCCAGCAGTGGCACAGGATAGCAATGTTTTTTATTGATTGAAAAACCTCCCAACATTTTCTCTTTTTTATTAAAATTATTCTAAACTAATATTCCATAACTTCCACCAAAATGAATGAAATTATTGAATTATAAAATATGTTAAAGAAATATTGAAAATATGACTAACCTGGGTCTACGCAAAGCCTAAAAAGAACTCTTATATGTACATGCATACGTATAAAAGGAATTTGAAGGCTAAATAAATAAATATTTCCGTTTTGGGAAAAATATTTGAAAATGTTGACAATTACCCAAACACCACCCACGAGACGAATTCCGCAAAAGGATCACCATTAACCCAAATGGCATCCATAGAAGAACACAACAGAAAAGATAACGAAAAATGGGGCAAGAAAAATGCGATTCATTTGATGTTATTAAAGAATTTTCACGACAAAAGCGGAAGCGGCAGAGCGTAAATCCAAATGATAATGATTACAAAGTATGAGGATTTGCTCGGCTCGGCGCTTATGCGAGTGTGAGTGCGAGAAGTGGCGAAACGAATGGAGGCACTCGATGCCAGATTGGCGATTGAATGGATCGCTTATTAATATGCTTACGCACACAGGCGCACATACGGATAATTATATCCTTTAGCCGTGTGCAGATGAATTGAAAATTGAAAAATTCTCACGCAATTTTATTACATCCACACCGGCTCATTCTCACTTCGATTTCCTTTTGTGTTGTGCTTTGCACTTTTTGCATTCACATTTTAATGCCCCGCAGCTTCGTTAGCCCTTCTTTTGTGTGCTCCTTCAGCGCGTCTGACAGACAGCACGGCCACACGCACACACGCACACACACCTATCAAAGTGTACTTATGCCTGAATGGTTTCATAAACTGCAACGGTTGTGTGTATGTATGTAGTATGTGTGTGTTTGTGCACAGCGACGCCTCAATAGTTTTCCTTTCATTTCATTCATACGCCGCGCGTAACGGTACAATCCATATTCATTGGTGAAACTACAGCATAAAGCAAAAAATTCTATGGCGTTGCATACTTTTCAGCGCACCGCCTGCTACCAGCCAACACGTGCGCGCATATGTGTGGATGTGTGTGTGTTCAATAATTTGTGGTAGCTTGTAATGGCTTCATGGGTACAAATTCAATCGACGCGGCACACACTTCGGGCCACACATAAAAGTGTATTTCAATTTAATTTAATGGCTAATAATGTGGCTGCACTACACAGTTGTTGGTGTTGGTGTGGGTGCGAGTGTGTGTAGATTTGCCAGCGATTTCAGTTAAATTCAGTTTTAAGTGCTCAGGTTAACCGAAGCGCACTAAATTGAAAAGCGCAGAAACGCAGCGAAAAGGGCCAAAGGGCTGCCATAAAAATTGTCGACAAATTGAATTTAATGTCACCTGCCGTCCATATGCATACTCGTATATGGCTGGTATGGGAACACGGTGGCGCACCTGCCCTCACAAGCGATGCAGTGCCACCATCGCGCTTCATTTTCAAAGTGCTCTTAAGGGTCTTTCCACTTCGAAAATAAATTCAAAGTATAATTGTTGAATTTTTGGCAAACATTAAATGTAATTGTTATCGCCTACGAGCGTATAATTCGTGTATATGTACATATATACTATATGGGGTGAGTCTGTTTTATAAAAGTGAAAAAAAAAAATTTTTAATTTCCGAAAAAATTGAGAGATATTTTTTTATCGAACTAAAAATACTTTAATAAATTAGTAATTGGTTACTTAAAACAACTCGGAGCTTTCAATTTCAGCATTTTAGAAGTATAGAATTGTATTGCGTAAAACAACAACAAAAAGTTCGTGGTTAATTGGCTTTATTAACAATCTATTCTATAACATTTAGTATTTTTATAGACGCATAAATATCATTATTGCGGCTTCTTATGGGGCACTCCTGTGTGACAGCCTAAAAACGTGTTTTTTTTTTTGGGATTTAGAAAAATATGTATAGATTGTAGAAGATATATGTATGTTAAAGATATGTACTACTGTTACCAAATTGAAAGGTGAATTTTGTCCATTTCATCTCCTTCAAAGTAATCATCTCCCGCTGCAATACACTTATGCCAACGAATTTTCCTGTCATCATAGCACTTGGAAAAATCCTCCATCGTGATGACCATCATAGCCTTCTGCGATTCAGCTTTTATACCCTTAACTGAGTCAAAATGGTGTGCTCGGAGTGGTCATGTGAATTTGCTGAATAGCCAGAAGTTACACGAAAGTAATTCAGGCGAATTTGGTGATTGCGGCACGATATTAGTTAAAAATGTGGCGAAATGTTCACGAACAGCCAATGCAGTATGGGAAGGTACATTATCGCTCTTCTTTGTTTAATAAAAAGACATAGCAAAAATCGAGGAATTCACTTTTAGAGCCTCACAAAACGACGCGTATCTTAAATACTAATGAATATTTTGACGTGATGTCATTAACAGTACTACCAACTTACAGAAAAACAAGAAAAAACGTTAACCTCGGCTGCACCGAAGCTGATATACCCTTCACAGGTGCATTTCTCTTAGTAACTAAGTGTTCAGTTTGTATGGCAGCTATATGCTATAGTAATCCGATCTGAACAATTTCTTTCGATATTACATTATTTCTATGAGCAATAACTCATAACAATTTTCGTGACGATATATCGTTAAATGAGGAAGTTTCCTATGCAAGACCTTGATTCCGATCATTCAGTTTGTATGGCAGCTATATCCCATAGTTAACCGATCTGAACAATTTCTTCGAAGATTACATTGTTGCCTTAGAAAGCAATCTATACCAAATTTCATGAATATATCTTGTCAAATGCAAAAGTTTTCCATACCAGCACTAGATTCCGATCGTTCAGTTCGTATAGCAGCTATATGCTATAGTCGTCCGATATTGGCAGTTCCGACAAATGAGTAGCTTCTTGAAGAGAAAATGACGTTTGCAAAATTTCAAAACGATATCTTAACAAGTAAGGAAGGGCTAAGTTCGGGTGTCACCGAACATTTTATACTCTCGCATGATAAAGTGATAATCGAGATTTCATTATCCGTCATTTACATATTTTTCAAATACCGTATTTGTGTAAAGTTTTATTCCGCTATCATCATTGGTTCCTAATGTATATATTATACAGAGAAGGCATCAGATGGAATTCAAAATAGCTTTATATTGGAAGAAGGCGTGGTTGCGAACCGATTTCACCCATATTTCGTACATGTCATCAGGGTGTTAAGAAAATATTATATACCGAATTTCATTGAAATCGGTCTAGTAGTTCCTGAGGTATGGTTTTTGGTCCATAAATGGGCGACGCCGTTGGCAGTTCCGGACAAAATGATTAGCTTAGATTAGAAAATGACGTTTGCAAAATTTCAAAACGATATCTTAAAAAGTTTCTGAGGACTAGTCAATTTTTACTCAAGTTACAGCTTGCACGGACGGACCGACGGACAGATGGACGGACGGACAGACAGACATCGTATATAGGACAACCGACAGACAGACAGACGGACAAACAGACAGACACCATATCAGGTGAATACGGGGAGAGGTTAACGGTTAGCAAGTAATTTTTGGTCAAATAATCGTCCTTCGAATGTTGGATTCTGAGCAATTTTTGAACGTCAGCCAATTTGTGCGGAACAAACCGTGCACACACCTTTCGTAAGCCCAAATGTTCGGTGACAAAGCGATAAATCGATGTTTTGGAGATGTTCAATTCCATTTCAAAGATGATTTCGGCTGATGTTTGATGACTTCAAGCACAGTTTCGATGGAGTTTTTTGAAAACGTTGAAGCCACTCGTGCACTCTGCTACGGGATAGGCAATTATCGTCATAAACTTGTTTCATCAATTGAAACGTTTCGGTAAAAGTTTTACCAATTTTCAAACAAAAAAAAACAAAACATACTGACACTTAAAAAGCAATGACTTCACTTCCAATTGACGAAATGTCATGAAATTCTCACTGGACAATCGATAAATATAGCGCAGATTCTAGCGCACTAACCCTTACCAGGGAGCGCTAGATTCAAAAAGTCCTGTTTACTTTGGAACACACCTTGTATGTAATAATAAATGCAGAAATGGCAGAAAATGATGATCGGGTAATTTTTTACGAACTATTATGGTTGCAAGTTCGAAAAAATTGTTTGGAGAAAAACACGTTTAAAACTAACCCTCTGGGCCGGACTGAACTGAGCGGCTATTCTTTAAATAGCTGTAACTCAAAACCTACTTGAGATACCGATTTGAATGTAAGTATGTTATTTTTAAATACCGTTTTCTAGGTTGAAATAGGAAAGACAGATAAAGTTATGAATCTGAAAGTTGCATGTGTGTACTTTCCAAGGTCGTTGCTATAAATAGCTTAGTGAGTGAAGTTGAAATCATGCCCGGTGGCCTAGTTTTTGTTAAGACATTGAATGGGGTTTTTTAGTATATAGAATTTCGAGCGCTTCTAGCAATGGATACAAAAACAATTGATATTAAGATTGATATAGGGTTATATATACAGCTGTTGACAGCTAATTAGAAACGCTCCCTTTTTTGGAGGTGGCTGATGAGTATAATGATAAACATTTTTGATATACCGTTATTTATATTCCTAAAAGTCTTGCCTTGTCCGTATTACTTTATTTACTACTAAATTCACTCAGTTTCGTAGTTGTAAAGTTAAAGTTCTTTTAATTTTTTCCCAAATAATAAACGTATTACGATATAGGAGGTGAATTAAGTGCGACAGCTAATTAGAAACAGTTGTTTAAAGAACTAAAATTTCTCAGGGTGTTAGTTTTTATACTCTCGCAACAAAGTTGCTAAAGAGAGTATTATAGTTTTGTTCACATAACGGTTGTTTGTAAGTCCTAAAACTAAAAGAGTCAGATATTGGGTTATATATACCAAAGTGATCAGGATGACGAGTAGAGTTGAAATCCCGATGTCTGTCTGTCCGTCCGTCCGTCCGTGTAAGCTGTAACTTGAGTAAAAATTGAGATATCATGATGAAACTTGGTACACGTATTTCTTGGCTCCATAAGAACGTTAAGTTCGAAGATGGGCAAAATCGGTAAACTGCCACGCCCACAAAATGGCGGAAACCGAAAACCTATAAAGTGTCATAACTAAGCCATAAATAAAGATATTAAAGTGAAATTTGGCACAAAGCATCGCATTAGGGAGGGGCATACTTGGACGTAATTTTTTTGGAAAAGTGGGGGTGGCTCCGCCCCCTATTAAGTTTTTTGTACATATCTCGGAAACTACTATAGCTATTTCAACCAAACTCTATAGAGTCGCTTCTTTCAGGCGTTTCCATATACAGTTCAAAAATGGATGAAATCGGATAATAACCACGCCCACCCCCCATACAAAGGTTATGTTGAAAATAAATAAAAGTGCGTTAACCGACTAACAAAAAACGTCAGAAACACTAAATTTTACGGAAGAAATGGCAGAAGGAAGCTGCACCCAGGCTTTTTTTAAAAATTGAAAATGGGTGTGGCGTCGCCCACTTATGGACCAAAACCAAATCTCAGGAACGACTCTACCGATTTCAATGAAATTCGGTGTATAATATTTTCTTAACACCCTGATGACACGTACGAAATATGGGTGAAATCGGTTCACAACCACACCTTATTCCAATATAGCGCTATTTTGAATTCCATCTGATGCCTTCTCTGTATAATATGTATATACATTAGGAACCAATGATGATAGCGGAATAAAACTTTACACAAACACGGTATTTGAAAAATATGTAAACGACGGATAATGAAATCTCGATTATCACTATATCATGCGAGAGTATAAAATGTTCGGTGCCACCCGAACTTAGCCCTTCCTTACTTGTTATTAATAATATTATTGATTTCTGGTAAGGATGTATTTCAAAGTTATGGTTTAAAATATATTAAAATGTATTTTTCAAGTTTTTTAATGAGTAAAAGCTGCAGCTGTACACCATTAATGCACCCTTTCAAACATACATATTTACAACAACCACGAGATTTGAGATGTATTTATGAAAGTTGGTATGCGCTTTTCTGGGAAAAAAAAGGTACGACTTCGTAAATGGGCGTTATGGGACCACTGTCCCCAAAAAAGTCATTAAGCGATATAAAACTCTGATTTGGCGCAGAGGATCGCAGTAGCAAAAAGCACCTGTGGTCAAAAACTTTTTAAAAAGTCGTCCCGCCCTCTAATAAGTTTAATCCCCTCCTCTCATAAGGTGTTAAATACGCAATAAATCAAGAATTAAATACGCCAGAGGCGTTAAATTTTACCCCCGAGATGGTATGAGAGGACTTTATACGGCCCGGTGTCAAATCGGACGATGGTTATGGCACCGCCCACTTTTAGGTAAAATCACATTTCTCAAGACCCGCTCAACCGACTTCAGACAAATTTGGTACGTGGAATTCTTTTGATATTTTTATATTATACTAAGAAAATGGGTGAAATCGGACTCTTTTCCATACAACACAGTTTTAAATACCATACTTTCGAGAGTTCAAATCAACAAACAATTAATATAACGGGATGAAACTTTGCACGAATAAACCCTTTCGAGTATGCCAGCATATGACCAAAAGCTGTTCAAGTCCAATCCACACTGCTCAAGCTCCAAATATCGAAAATGTGGAGTCCAGTGGGTATAGATGACTTTTGATCGAAAATATTGGTTAATGTGTCCGATTTATAATTAAAATTCAGAGACAATCGTTTGCTGACAATAGTATGACTGTGTGCTACAAATGGATTGGATGAGGTCAATACTTCCTTTAACCCCCATATACCTAATACAAGGATTTTCTCACTTCCGGCCGACTTTACATATACCGCATATATCGGGCAATACTATGTGTTCTAGCCATGGCGGATCAGTTTCATTTTCCAAAATTTTTACATAAATTTCTCACTTTACGTTTTCTTGAGTGACGTGCCTTAAGAGTGACCCAATATCCTTTGTCTCTCGTGTTTAAATTATGCTTTCTTATTTCCCTATGCAGATTAAATAAATAGTAAAGTACTCAAAATTAATGCGCCCTTTCAAACATACATACATATTTATATAATTACAAAAACAACAACCACGAGCAAGAAAAATAACTGTGCTGCAATTACAAAGCTTTAAGTGTGTGTGTGTGCGAAGATGTGGAAACAATGAATCCACTCAAAGACAATAACTCACCGAAACTTTTGTGTAGAATGAAAGAAAACAGCCGACGGCTAAATGTGGCTGCTCCACAGCATACAAAGCAGCAAAGCAACAGACAACCGGCAACAATTTACGCTGCAGCTGCCACACACAAGCACACAATGCAGCTTGTGGGGTGGGAAGGAACGAAGAAAAACAGCAAAAACAATTTATGGAAAAGATGAAAGTTTTATGTTTTTGTTGTACTTGTAGTAAATTTGAAGAAGTGCCATAATTGCCAGCGACTAGAACTACATTTTGTAGCTCATTTAAGTGAATAGACGCAGCATGCGCAAATTATAAAACAATATTAATAACTGTTTTGCTTTGCTGTTTTATATTTTCTATTTTCGCTTTTTGTTATTTCTTGGCGTTTTTAGAAAAGTAAATTACGTATACGCAGCGGTGGCCGTCAGCTTGCCGAAGAAATATGCGCGCACAGTGCACGGCTATGGCCGAATGAGAGCGCTGGCATAATAGCATTGCTGAAGTGGGCTATAAGAGGGCGTATGCGAAAGTAGTTAGCGGTCAGTTGAGGGAGAAGTTAGGCCGCTCGAGAACTCATAAGCGGAAATAAGCGAGGATGCTTACAAAAGATAATGAGTTGTACTCAACTTCAAGTGATTTACTTAAATAAACTTTTTGCTTTTGGCATTCTAATAGTTGTTTTTAATAAATACACGCCATCAGTGTAATTATGTGTGCAATTGCAAAACTTTAAATAGACGCTTTCATCATAATTTGACTTCGCTGCGAACCGCGATTTGCGATTTCATATGCAATGTTTTGTGTTTGTGCATGTGAAAGCAACAGCTGCTGGCAGCGAGATAACTGCAGCTAAAGCTGAGCTGTCAGCGCATCGAAAACGCGCTGTTGCAAGTGCTAAACGGCCAGCTGGGCAAATGGTGGCAAATAGTGCAAATGGCGGAAAGGGTTGGTGGAAGAGGGAGCAGAAGAGCTAGAGCTTAGGAAGTGTCAGTTCAAATCTGCCGCACGTACGCCGCTGTGCTAAATAATTGTAATGCAACAGCAGTAGAGTCAGCATGCAACAGTTAGCATATGATTACAGCTACGTGCGAGGCCAAGCGGTCGCTGCGGGTCGTCAGCGGCGCAGCGGAAGCCCGCTAAATGTCGCTTAATTACAGCGAAACGCACACAAACACACATTTCCATTAATGCATTTATTATCATGCAAATAAATTTATTTTTTGTTATTGCGCCACAAGCAGCACACACACACACACATACATGGAGTGCTGTGTGCGGCACTACGGTACTTTTGTGGTTTCAGCGCCCGCTTATCGAGCGTTTCGCATGAATTATTTGCTCAAATGAAAATTAATTACACATTTGTTGATTCTAAATAATGCAAGCTCCATTCAATGGACAAATGCGACAAAGTTTTGCCACAACAACAACTATAACAATGCACAACAAATACAATTTAATGCCTATTATGAAATTAATTAATACAAGTATCACAAAGATCGGCAGATAAGATACTTAGGAAATTACCTTTGCTGTTATTCATATTTGTCTTGTAATTATTTTATGTACATATATGTGTATGTGTGTGTGTAAGCCTAACCAGCAAGTATTTTATTGTTTATTAGCATTTTCATTTTGTAATAACTGTAATTAATTTATGAAAATTCCACTCGGTTGTTAGCCATTACAATTTAATCTCGTTGAATTAGCCAATTGAATATTGGTTCGGAGACAATTGCTCTTTCCGCATCGCAGATAAGTATCTAACTGGTTAATATTACATAATTCTCAAGTGCCGAATTGTGCAAAATTCGAATGGCATTCTATAAAATAATGAAATCGCTTAGTGACTCGAATATTGTCAAACACAATTATTAGTTCCGATTTGTGCCCGCATTACTACTGATACAGTGATCATAATGTAGTGACCACATTTCAAAAACCAATTCAGAATAATTACTAACAGCAAATTAAAGAGTCTAAAAATTTTTTGCCAGATGAGGCGACGTGATCTACAAGTTTTGAACCGCCTAAAAACGATTTCTGATAGTTTTGAATTAACTTTTTTTGACATTATTATACTACGATGTTTCCAACAACTTGCTTATACTAAAAAATAGTAGTTGCAACCAAAAAACAAAAATATTTAATTAGTAAGAAGTTAGGATAGATGAGGTGCGTGTCTCTAACCATTTTATAAATGTATAATTTATAAATGTAATTAAAGTATTGTTCTTTCAATTGAACACCCTTCAGCTACTTCAGCGAATTTCGTTTGATCTCTTCGATGGACTGAAAGCGGTTTCCACAAAAAGGCAATTCCAGTTTGGGGAACAAGAAAAATCACTCGGAGCCAAATCTGGTTAACACGGGGGTTAAACGATGGCGCTCATTACGTTTTTGGCTTTAAATTCGGACACAATCGTACTCTTTTTGAAAAAAATTAAGCTTTAGCGGGACGAGTCGAGCATGAACGCGTTTTACAACCAAAATACTTTGCAATTTAAATTTAACACGAATATTCATTTTTCGCAATATTTTTATTCTAGGTTGGTATGACTGCCAGCGACATACATATGTATGTGCCAAATGTGCAGTCGGCTATCTTTACGATGACTGATTTTATTCAGCAAAGAAATTCTATTCAATTTTGTGTGCCAATCAAATTTCTGGTGACGAAACGTTCAAAATGTTGGAAATGGCCTGCTGTGATAATTGTTTGTCGCGAGCGAGTGTTTTGTAATATCGGAAGGTTACGTGAAAGCCATTTTGAAATATTATTTGGGCCTAAAAAAGTGAAAGCACTATTGATTCCAAAATCGCTCAATTTTTTTACGAAGACAGAGCCGTGTTAAGATTTGTGAAACTCATGTTACATATTATTACTAGCGATGAGTCTTCGAACTATGCTTTCGACCTGAAAACATACGATCAATCGGCTGAATATCGACACAAAGTTGAGCCGAAACCGAAAAAATACGTCAAGTCATGTCAAAAATCAAGGTTATGTCGACAGTTGTCTTCGATTATCGAAATTGTCAACAAGGAATACTATTTGAGTGTTACTCTTGGTTTTTACGCCACGATATTGAACCGTCGCATACCACATTGATTCTTCGAGAGCTCTTCGTCAGATTTTCAACTAATATCCGACCACAATCACCGAATTCGCCTGATTAGGTACTTTTGAATTGGCATGAAACGTGAATCGCTAAGCGCTTTGAAGACTATTCCGGAAATTGACTTTAACAACTGTTTCGAGAATTGGAAAAAACGTTGATACAAGGGTATTGGGGCCAAGAGGATTTACTTTGAGTGGGACGACATAAATTTTGAAGAATAAAATCAAAACATGCAACTAATGTTTAAATAAATCTGAAAGCATGGCTGGCCAACAATTAGTACGGCATCCTTCAAAAAACTTGGTCCAATATTGTCGATTCCGATAAATAAGCAGCTTCTTAGAAAACAAACCGTCGAAATTTCAGAACGATATCTTAAAAATTGAGGGACAAGTGTGCGTATGTATAGTCATACGAACACATCTAAATTGGCTCAACTCATAACTAAATATATACGCTTATTCTTTATCGAATCTGAGAAAAATCTGCGTGTTACAAACTTTACGGCGGTAGTAAGTTCGCCTGTTCTGGGCATAAAAATTCAAATTTTCAAAGATTCCATTAAAAATATCATAGAAAGAAGTATGCACAGATTGTTTAAAGAAAACTAACAAAATCCAAAAAAATATCTATGCAGATAATATCCAAAATATTTCAAATTTGAATTGAATTCCATAACCAGTCTTTAAGTCAATAAGAGTACACATCTGGACTAAAAAAAAATGAAACTAAAATCACATTTATAAGTAAAATTTTCCAATATATTTTTTTTATTTTTTAGTAGGGAGGGAAAAGTTAATTAAAAGCTCGCTAAAAATATTATTGCATCGCTTTTTCATTGATTTAATTCAAAAACCTCACGCTGAATAGAAAGATACAGCGAAAGTTATGAAAAGTCAGAGAAACTCAACCTGCCTCTCATTAATTTCATTACGAACACTGCATTAAATAAGTATAAAAAATTAACATTTGTAGAAATGAATATGATCCCTAAGCAATTTAACCTGTCACAAAATAATCAACAAACTCGGCAGTCCATCAAAGCAGCTAACATTCAGCATTTTTGCCGCCGGTAAAACTCGCACATGCCTGCACATTCGTAAATGCCGAATATCCTGGCATATGCAAAATATGGTAATAACCTCCAAAGCAAGGTGAACTTTAGAAACACATTCACCCCTCATTTATGTTACTGAGAGTCCTATAAGTCACCACCAAATGGTCTGTTCCCCTTTTGCGGCGCTGCGCTGATGTTAAGTGATTCTGTACACACATATATGAATACATATTTGCATATTTTTATAAAAATAAAATAACGGCAATGAATTAAAATGTCAAAATGTGTGCATTTGTTATGCTAATTCGCTAAATAAAAAGTTTCTCCGAACAAGTTGCTCGAGTGCACGCCAAACCATCAGCAACCACCAATGACATCTAAAAGCATCAAAATCATTATTTGTAAAGAATAAATTAAAACTAAATTGCGTTTCAGATTTTTCACAATAAAAATTGCAATTGTATATAATATAATATTACACAGTAAGGATTGTCGACATGTTTTATGCCCATATGCCATATACTTCAGGAACTGAAAGGAACTAGATATGAGCGAGAACATTTTGAGCACAAAACTAATGCAATTTCACCAAATTGGTTCTTGTTTTTGTGCTGTTGAAGCATGATGCTACACCTAACGGTTGTTCGTATAGAGTAGATATAGGGTTATGTATAGTGTATATAAATGATCAGTATGATAAAATGAGCTGTAATCTGAAACTTGAATACAAGTTAGCAAAAAAGTGGAGACAGGTTCGTGGATGGGCGTAATCGAATGACGAGATTACAGTAGCAAGTCACTTGTGAGCTATAAATGTTAAAAAAATGGCTGTGGCACCGCCCACATTTCGATGAAAACCCATATCTCGATATCTACTCGACCATATATACCAAATTTTAACACAATTTTAAATTCCATCTGATTTCTAGTATGAAAATCAACCACCAAAGAATGTGTGGGGCTAAAACTTTGCCCGAATAGTGCGTTTACGGTTGGCCACCTTATGTCCAAATCAGAACAAAACTATTTAATAATATATGGATCGAAATTACAATTGCGAACTTTTTATCGAAAATATCGAACAATCTGTGAGATATGTATATTATAAAAATTAGGAGGTAGTACTTTTCTATTATATTTCAGTCTTATGATAGATAGATAGATAGATAGATAGGCATCAAATATGATAGATACGCTGCGTGTGACTTTCAAAAATCGAAGACAAAAATCCAACATTTTCGATCCCTTTATTTAGACAAGAAAATAAGCATTCCTCTGTTGGATACAATCGGCGAAGATTTGAAGACGCTCTTTTCTAGAGAAGTATTGGATGGATTTCAACTGAGTTTGCTGCTTCCAGAAAAGGTATGTGCTTTGAAAACCAAAGAAATGGAAAATCTTATTGATTGCTTGATAGATAGATCAATTGCCTTTTTGATAATGACAACGTTGTGCGATGTTTGAAGCACAAAGGTGAACTTGATCACTGACAGCGTCATTGGGAACTGCGATGGGAGGTATAGGCCTACCCCATAATTCATAGTTTACTTCGCATATTCTGCACACTTCCTGTGATGAATGCGAGCTCTAAACGCTCTTTTACGATACTTCGCAGCGTGAAAATGTGGCTGAGGATGAGGATGAACATGCTTCAGGATAGATTGATCGAACTGGCGTTATTGCAAACGCATCATAACATTGAAATCATTGCAGAAGAAGTTCTCGAAAGATACTTAAAACTTGGCTCACACGAAATTCATTTGGAAGTGAACTGCGACCTCGCCTGGTTTAACCATACCATCTATGAATATTGATCCTTGATAAAGCTTCATCGCCAAAATTTAATAATTAATTTTATCGATGCACCGCTGAGATAATCCTCCTCGAAACTTGCGAACGTCATGCACTCGACAACTTTCATTATTTTATCGCCATTTTCGACAATTTTTTACTAGAGTTGGGTACATATTTGACATGACAATTATCGGTTTGGGTTCGACGAAAGCGAAATTTCGGGTGATTGCCTGTAACAATATCCGCACCATAACCACAATCTCATCATTAGTCGTCTGGCTTGGGTTTTCGCCTTTATCGAGGAAAAGTTATAAAACATGGCGTATTGTCTTTTTAATGGTGTGTAATTCTGTTCGGCCCGTGGACCGACAAGTCTGTAGGTTTTGTAACAAGAGACGAAAACTCCGTAATGTTTAGTAGTAGTTTTCTATTCTTGAATAAATGAAACATCCTTTGATATTCCAAAATTCATATTTTTAATCAAAATATTTCAGATTTCTGAAAGTAAAATACTGCTATCTTCTTATACCTCGCATACTGATGGTTTTCCTTAGTCTTCTCTTACACCAAGTCGCACATCAAAAGCCCAACCGCACATTTCAGAGTAAGACTAATATGTATAAAATGTCATCTGCCGTTGAAGCTTGTGACTTTAGTAAATAAGCACTGTTTTTCCCTTACTTCAAACTCGGATCATACTCATGGACGTAAACCACACTATTATTCCCTAATATCTGTTTCTATAATAACTAGAAATAATTAAAAAAAACATTACTGTTAATTTTTTTTTTATAATATACATCATGTACTGCCACTTAAACGCCAATAAATAATGATACAGAAAATAAAAATTGGCGTGATGCCAGCATTATAAAATCTCGAAAGGGTGAAAACTGAAAAGTCATCATTGCTGTTCGCTACAAGTCGTTGGAAGAACAAAACCGTGAACGCCAACATACTTAATGTGAAACAAAACAACAATAACAACATGCAATAATATTCAATATAATATGTATATGAACATGTGTGCTTGTAGGTAAGTCCAAATGGCAACCCTTATCAAAATATTTATGTGACTTTGCATATGCTTCGGCGAGGCAAAAAAGGAGTGAGCGCGATTGCAGCGACTGGTTGACCGAGCACGGTGAGCTTGGGGGAAACGCTTAATGGCCTGTAATCAGCTTAAAAAAATTACAGGGAAATTTGTAAGCCAAAAGGGTCAATTTACATACACAGATACATGCAAGTGGTAGGCGGCTTATAGAAAACACACAAACACAGACACACTTTGACGCAAATACACGCATATTTGATATTTCATGAACAGGCACACACACATACAAAACCATATGTGAGTTATGCATATTCATAAGTTACCGTACGCACAAGCACGCATATAACTCCGGCTGTGTGTGTTTGCCTGCATGCTGGATGAGCTGACCGCTGAGGTGAATGCGTATGTGGCAGTCAACAATTGTAACATCTCCAAAGGCAAATCAACAATCATTGTTGTTGCTGTTTATGCTTCTGCTTAATTTGCCAGCACAAGCCTGTTTACGCATACACACACACACATACACACATTCATATGCATGCCGCACGCACTGACGTCCGCCTAATCCTTTTCTGTAATAATTTAAAATTCAAACGCAACGCAACGCATCCTTTTTATTTAATTTCCTTTCATTTTTTCCGCCACAATTTTCTCCATTTGTGCGCATTTACATGTGGCCGAGTACACGCATATGTGTGCGTGTGTGTCATAATGCTGCTGACCACAATATACGAGCACATCCTCTTCCCTTTTGTAGTTGCCACATGTATATGCCTGTATGTGTTTGTGTGTGTATGGACATTAAAAATTCAATTGTGGCATGACGGCAGCGCTTTCACAAATGAAACCTGTTTGTGGATGCTTCTTGACATCTCGTGCGCATATCCTTTTTAGTTGCCTTATCCTTGGCTGCACATGACTGCACGTTGATAACATGACCGCCGTTGGCATACTGCCTAAAAGCACACACGCACACGCATACGCATACAAGTTTCATGAAGTCACAGTGCATGTGTGTGTGTGTGTTTATGCATTTGAAATTAATTCTAAGTTGAAAGGATTAAATCCTGTGAGTCAGGACTTTTTTGTTCACGTTTCTGCTTTGTTAACCTAACAACGCAGAAATTTCAATCTATTTTGTGTTCTTTTTTTTCATTTTCTTTCGTGTGCAAAAGCAGGCCAGTGATAGCACTACGCTTTGCTGACCTATTTTTATTTTTTATTTTAATTTTTTTCTCAAATTTGTTTTGTGATTTGTTAACATCTTCGTCAGCAAGCTGGCGTAATTATGCGCAAAATATTATTTGCGTATTTTTGATTTTGCATATTTCCTTTCAGGCTGTCATGGCTGAAAAATTCTATAACATTGAAATCATTTGACTCTCAAAGGCATCACCATCAGTTTGGTAAATATTCATAAAAATATAAACTTCTGCATTAGAGGTATGCATATTCAATTCAGACAATCAGACGACGAAGTTGACGTTTATCTCTGGTTTAGACATTTGAAATCGGTGTGGATTTTAAAACTTGTTTCACATATTCATATGTGATTTTTGATGATTTTTTTGTCAGTATTATTTTATATTTAGAACTTAAATAAAGTTGTCAGTGTGATACAGAGCTCCCAGAAGCTAGAATAGTTATTGCAATCCTCGGAGCGGTGTTTACACCCTTCAGCGAGTCTTTTTTCATGTTCTGTTTTTTAGTCAAATCAAATAAGAGACTATATGTTCAAAATATTTTATAAACAAGAAAAAAAGTTAACTACGGAAGCACCGAAGCCCTTAACAAATAGAAGAAAATTCTTACAAGAACTTGATTTTGATCGTTCAAACTTAATATTAGGTCAATAAGCCTGGCTTAGCATGGCTTTGGTCCCTTTGTGATACCAGATTGAGTTCAGTTGGAGTTCCATGAGGAGTAGTCATCCTTTAGGGTCCCTGCGCTTTTAACAGACTATATGGGCTTTCTATCGATACCTCCTCCAGTGTACCATACCTTGGGGACCCTAGATGCTTACAGCGTAGTCTTACAAGTACACAAGAGATGCTCCGTTATTACGCAGTTGCCCTGCTCTAGACATTTCCTGCAGATTTCTCGATCTATCAGCCCCATTTTGCGGGCATGTGTCGCCACCAGAAAGTGATCAGTTAGTATTACCATCAAGTTCCTACAGTCTTTTTATGGAGTGCCAATAGGAATTTTGTGTACTTCCGATCTACCATTTTGCACATGACTTGTGCAGTTTTCGTTTTTTGATTTTCCTTACCATGCTTCTGTTTAGATGGTCATATAGACAATGTATGCGTTTCCCAATGTTTATAACGTTTTGGGATGTTAGGTGTACACCATTTTTGACAATCTCGTCCACTATTTCATTGCCATCGACGCATTTTTGGCCTGGCACCAAGTGGAACTGATGTTGCTTGCTTCTGGCAAAACTTTCCACGGCTGCCCTGCTTCACAAGACTCTTCTCGCGGATATCCGACACGAGGTGGCGATCTTGATTGCTGCTTGGCTGTCTACGTAGAAGTTGACTCTAGAGCTTGTGCCGAGCATTTGGCCACACGCATAGAAAGCATTACTAGCTTTTCTCACTCTTTCTTCCACGTTGTGCTTATACGAGTACAGCATTTTGCTGTCCACGACTACCCCAAAGCTCTTGGTGCGGTCAAGGAGAGAAATTTATTGAAAAGAACCCTCATACATGAATTTTGTGCTTTCTCTTGACGCTAATAGATCCATTTTCTTCGGGTTCAACCCCAGACTCGGTATTAAGATGGCAATGTCGTTCGCGTATGTCACTATCTTAGGTGCTTAGAAGCGGAGATGGCACTCCATCTTGTGGCGTACCTCTAAAAGTCTCCTTGGTCATTCCAGCATCGATCCATTCTGCTCTTATCCTTCCAAAGGTCAAGAGCCATCTGATTCACCGTTGTATAGTAGGATCAACACCTATTGACTGGATACTATTCAGACCAAATACCAGTATAAGGAGAGCAGTCTTTCTGCCCTTCGTATATGCATGATCCACCTTGGAAAAGCTTCTAGGAGGCACTTCAGCCCTAATGTGCGCCCAAGATTTTCTCTAGCGTTTTCAGCAGGCTTATAGGCCTAAACTCTTTTGAGTAGGGTGAGTTGTTTCTATCTACATTCGGTACGAAAACTACCTCAGCCTTCCTCCATGAGTCTGACACATAGCTGAACTTCATGCATCCCCTAAAAATCACAGACGAACAGATGTTTTCGGGAACGTTTACCGCACTACTCCCTTCCCCTACAAAAGTTTTTCCAGGATTCTCGCTTGGGTATATGTAATATCGTACAATTTTGTTATTGCTGTATACTGACGCTGTTTTATTATCTGTGCGATAGTTTAAAAGGACAAAGAGTATTATTTTTAACGAAATATGGAGAGCTGCAGGTGAGTAAAACACTTATAAATCAAGTTTTTTAGTTATGGTATATAACCGCCATCGCCACGGCTAAATTTGACAAATGGGCGAACTTCTAACCCATCCAACGGGATCTCCAGATTTGGTCATTGCGACTACCTTGTGTTTCTAAACTTAATGGACTCTCAACAAATTTATTATTTCTTCTGAAAAAAAAAAACAAAAATTTTACAGGTCTTCAAAATAGGCATCCGCGGACCGTGTCGTATTTCATATCACAGCCTGCTTCCTAACTATACTAACTATAAACCCGTTTACACGACAATTATGTCTTTGAAAACGGAATGGACCCAGATTTTTTTCCAGTCAAGGACTGTCAACTCGGTAGAACTCTGCCGCTTTAAACAATGTTCGTGAGAACGAATGATTTCCAAGTTTTTGAGCGTATCTGATTTCCTACCAAAGATTCAAATGACACTTCCCAACCCATTCATTTCATTTCCATTAATATAGTAGAGCTAATAAAAATACCGAGAATTCAACTCACTGATTTTATTTAGCCTAACGAAATCTTTTAAATCTCACGGCTAATTTAATTTATTTTATTTTTCATGTTAATTCAAAGTTTGAATAAGCTTCTTCATATCCAACACAATTATTTCATTTATTTCAGTAAACTGCATTCATTCACAGTTGCTCCAAGGAAACTTTCCAGAAATTCCCCATCTCAGCCATTTTGTTATTATAACAGAGTTGCAAAAATAAGGGAATATTTAAATAAATGCTGCTGCACGAAATGGAAATATTATTTTGCCTGAAAACTTACACTCGCAACCGAAACTTTTGCTTGGAAATTCAAATGGAAAACTCAAAAAAAATTGGATATGAGCAATTTTCCGGCTGCAATTTGAGAAATGACAATGGCAGGCAAGGAAAATTGGTAGTGAGTATTTTCTTCTTTTGGTGAAGTGAGTAAAGCGAATGCGTTGTAATTTTACGCATTTTTCTCCTTACTCTTTCGTGAAAAGACAGCAAACACAAAAACAACATATTATTCTGCTTATGAGTTGTTCTTTTAATTCTCGTGAAAAAAATAGTGAATATAGTGAAATTTGCAATTTTACAATTAGGATTTTACGGAAAATATAAAATTGTAATTTTTTGGGAATTTGCAATTTTCAATTAAAAATTTAATTTTTAACTTTTACCAACAAATCGTTTATGGCGGGTATTTTTGAGGCGATTACGATAAGAAATAATTGAAATTATTTAATAGTAATTAACGGGTTGCTAATTTTATGAAATGAGTATTCAAAAATATTTTCTGGATGTTGTCTTCGTGTTCGCTAACTCATTCCAAGTACAGCCAGGTTCTTCTCCAGCTGGTCTTTCCAACGAAGTGGAGGTCTTTCTCTTTCTCTGCTTCCACCAGCGGGTACTGTATCGAAAACCTTTAAAGTTGGAGTATTTACCTCCTGCTCTGCCGCTGAAATACGTCAATGTCGCCGTTTATCTTGTACGCCTCATCATTCCATCGGCGCGGTTGTTGATGCCAATGACATCAACATCATCGGCGTACGCCAGCAGCTGTACTCTTATAGAACATTGTACCTTCTCTATTTAGCTCTGCAGCTCGTATTATTTTCTCCAGCAATTGATTAAAACAGTCCTATGATTGGAAGTAACCTTGTCTGAAACCTGACACATAAGCTTTGCTTTCTTATCCAGTCCGGATAAAGCAGAATGGTATCAACATTATCGGCGTACGCCAGCAGCTGTAAACTATTAAAGAACATTGTACCTCCTCTCTTTAGCTCTGCAGCTCTTATTATTTTCTCCAGCAATAGATTAAAAAAGTCCCATCTTAGGAAGTAACCTAGTCTGAAACCTCGCTTAATATCAAACGACTCGGATAGGTCCTTCCCGATCTTGACGTAGCTTTTGGTGTACTAGCTTTACGAGGATACCAAGTTCAAAAAAAAGCTGGCAGTTTCTTTTCGAGCGGCTTTAAAATCGACGAAGAGGTGGTGTGTGTCGATCTTGCTTTCACTGGTCTTTTCCAAGATTTGATGCATGGTGGAAATCAGTTTGATAGTTGATTTTCCAGGTCTAAAGCCACACTAAACCTCTTCCGTAAGTCGCCGCATCTTTTCGTAGAATTTTCGAGCATTACTCTTGTTGGGCCTCTGCCTTTTTTGTCTGCATATGCGTCTCGCTTGCCACGTTTCGTTGGGTATAACCATAAGACTGTGACTGCTTACCTAGAAGCAGGACTATACCCCATTACACCACGAGTATAGCACTTTAATAAAATTTTGAAAATTTCCTTGTCAAAATCCGAAATTTGCAACTGAAGAGCTAATTAATCATGAGAAAAATCAATGTGCAACCAACAAAGCCAGAGTCTCTCTAAAACTTAATCGTAGACTCCTACTTATACCAATGTTGCTCAATAACCAAAATGCATCCATATACAAGCATTTATACATAATAAAGCAAAGTGACCCTTTCGGAATGAACATGTGCCCGTCTACAACGAAGTGGTCTCTTCCATGCATAATTATCTGAATACCAATGTAATCGATTGAATATCGCTGCAACATTTGCTACTTTGCTGCATGTTTCTAGAGCTCCCATTGCCCACAAACAATAATTCATATTGCTATAGAAGTGTCTGCTTGGCAAATACACAATCAAGAAATAACTAAGCCACTTGTTGCATAGCACATACATATTTATATAATCAAGCAATTAGTATTGCAATATAATAAAATTAATATATAGAACATTATTGGCCACTCAATTATTATTTGTACTAGTAGTTTAATGAATTACTTAGTTCATATATTCCATTTTAAGCCCGTCAAGCAATGAAAACGAAAATCTATTAAAAAATCCAAAGGGACGCCTTTTTGATACAAAATGGTCTGAATTTAACACAGTGCCCTAAGCCTCGAATTTCCATAAAATGACGCTAAACGCTTATTTAGGCATAGTGCTATCGTGTTAACATATAAAATAAAATTATAATAACGTTCAGTTCCATAGTACGTTATCCACACTTAACCTGATCAAGAAGAGTAATATCTATACCGGACAAAGTGCTAGTTTCTGATGGAATTGACCCTAAATCGTCTCAAATATGTGTACGCACGAATGAAATTGAAGAATATGGGTAAATTACCCATACTCAAAGATGTAACATCACCAATACTGGCATTATTTTTACACCCTGAGCAGGATGCCATTAAATATGTAACGCCCAGAAGGAAACATACCTGTATGTCTGTATATGCGTCAATCAATATTTATTATTTATTTGTCGCCTTCAAAGTAATACCCACCATATGCCAACGATTTTTCCAGTCCTCGAAGCACTTTTCATAAGCACTTTTTAGGATGGTCTTCAGTTCCTTCAGCGAATTTTGTTTTACAGCTTCGATCGACTGAAAACGGGTTCTACGGAGCGGCAATTTCAGTTTGGGGAACAAGAAAAAATCACACAAAGTCAAATCTGGTGAATACGGTGGTTATCATCGTGTAAAATGCATGAATTGTTCTTTCACAATTTCGAATGTTCTCACCTAATCGCCTCAATACGGCCAAATAGAAGTTCCTATTGGCCGTCTGTCCCTCCGGAAAAAATTAATGATGCACCAAAACACGAATATCGAAAAAACCATGAGCATTACTTTGACTTTTGAACGGCTTTGGCGTGTTTTTTTTTTTTTTTTTGGGTACGGTTCGTGTTTTTCCTCCACTCCGATGATTATTTACTTGTTTGTATGTAATAGCATTGACAGACGGCAGCGTTAAACCATATTAATTGCATTTTTCGGGATTAATTCAGGAGTTACCACAGCTAACTCCGTTGCTGAATCCAAAAATAACTCTCAAAATGTTAGGGAGTTTGTGAGATTTTCGTTGGCAACATTGTTAAAAATGGCCAATTTTCATCTATTGTGAATGGAATACAAGCAACCCTGACAGTTGTTTATCAAATTCTCAATATAACATCAATAAAACTTTTACGTTATGATGCAGTTTTAAAAATAATGTGTTGATATGTTTTTGTAATAAAAAATGGTTTGGTAAAAATTGGTCGGCTAACAACCGTAATGTTTATCTTCTATCAATTTTCATTGAAAATATTATAAAAAGGACAATGAGCTGTTTATGAGAGTTTCAAACTCGCATAGCTGCCGTCCGTCACCTAAAAATTTGGATCTGATTAAGTGCGCAGTTAATCCGGATTAACGCTGCCGTCTGTCAAGGCTGTAAGACTCATTAAACTATGTTATAATTCACAACGATTCCATACATGAAATTTGCTTAGAAATACAATGTTTGAAACAAATTCTTTCTTTGCTATTTGTATCCGCACTTCTGAGGTGTACCGACTTAAACATCTGCTGTAGACAAACTGGTTGACAAATGGCTCTCATATTTGGGGCAGTAATTAAAGACAGTCCTTTAGCGAAATACATTTTTTTGAAATACAATTTAGCCGGGAAATTTAATTACATTTTTGAGTGTTTTTTATATAAGAAAATATTTTCACGAAATTTGGCACAGATCATTATCAAAGGGAAATTGTTATGATCGGATCGCTTTAACATATAGTTGTCATACAAACTGAAATTGCCTTATGTCTTCGGTGCAGCCTGAGTTAACGTATTTTCTTGTTCTAGATATTTGTTAAAAATTTGTCATACACCACTTTACTACCAATAAAAACCACAAGCCATGATAGTCAGTCTATATTTTTACGTTTAAACAACTGGTATTTTTAAAAAGTCTGCATATTCGGAAAAAATATACGTGAAAATCTTCTGGTACGCTTTCAATCTTAACTTTTAAGTTGGATAGACCTATGGTACAATAAAGTAACCTCATAGAAAGTCACTATATAATTGGACCAATTCTTTTCTACCTAGATCTCTTTCACATAGGGTTACTAGCTGTCAAGTGGTAAATTCCCTAACTAGCTTGATGATTCACTTGAGGGTATTATGCAGGAACAAAAGCATAAACTTACATATCCACACACATACATATGTATAATTGCATGCATATGTAATATGTCATTGGCCGTAACTGTTTGGTCTCACCACTTTACTGTTCATTAAATAGGAAGTAGCAAATAATTTGAAAATTTCGATGAACCGAGATATGCGTGTGGATACTGGATTGCCGCCGCCACCGCTTAGATTAATGTGTGTAATTTGATCGGCACTCAGTGTTGTTGTGGTTGTTATAATGAATTGGTGGCATCAATCGCAATCATTGTTTGGAGCTCAATCGATGCATACATACCGGTACATATGTATGTTCATACACATATTGAAATCAACATTTCATAGGTTCAAACAATTATGTAAATATGTACTGTTGTATAACTGTACGATACATATGTATATACGATATAATATAAGCGGCAGACAAATCGTGGGCAAGTCCGCCTTCACAATCCTCGCTGTTGATATACATATTGTTGATTGTTCTCGTTGAATGCGATATCTGTGTATGTATCACATATTTAGCACGCACTCGGAGATTAGGATTACCTCATTGATATGCATGCGGCATTGTAATGATGGTTAAAATCGAATTAACCTTTGTAATGTAACGTAATGTATATGAGCTCGGTAATTGCTGTTTGCGGCTCATTTTTCAAATTTAGGATGTGGCATTATCCTCGTTTAGATGAATGTGAGTAATTATACTCTCACTTTAGTAATGGCTATGTATTGTTCGAACTTTTATCTTTACTAAAATGGTGTTTTTGGCACTGGACTTAAGCTTAGATAGGTAGCAAAGCCCTCGAAGTGCAGAAACTTAAAGGTCTACAACGAATAAGCATTGTAATATAGCGAAGCTTATTTGTAATTATACTCTCGCAACAATGTTGCTAAGGAGAGTATTATAGTTTTGTTCACATAACGGTTGTTTGTAAGTCCCAAAACTAAAAGAGTCAGATATAGGGTTATTTATACCAAAGTGACCAGGGTGACGAGTAGAGTCGAAATCCGGATGTCTGTCTGTTCGTCCGTCCGTCTGTCCGTCCGTCCGTCCGTGCAAGCTGTAACTTGAGTAAAAATTGAGGTATCATGATGAAACTTGGTACACGTATTCCTTGGCTCCATAAGAAGGTTAAGTTCGAAGGTGGGCGAAATCGGCCCTCTGCCACGCCCACAAAATGGCGGAAACCGAAAACCTATAAAGTGTCATAACTAAGCCATAAATAAAGATATTAAAATGAAATTGGACACAAAGGATCGCACTAGGGAGGGGCATATTTGGACGCAATATTTTTGGAAAAGTGAGCTTGGCCCCGCCCCCTACAAAGTTTTTTTGTAAAAATCTCGGAAACTACTGTAGCTATGTCAACCAAACTCTACAGAGTCGTTTTTCTCAGGCATTTCCATATACAGTTCAAAAATGGAAGAAATCGGATAATAACCACGCCCACCTCCCATACAAAGGTTATGTTGCAAATCACTAAAAGTGCGTTAACCGACTAACAAACAACGTCAGAAACACTAAATTGCAGAAGGAAGCTGCACCCAGGCTTTTTTTAAAAATTGAAAATGGGCGTGGCCTCGCCCACTTATGGACCAAAAACCATATCTCAGGAACTACTAAACCGATTTCAATGAAATTCGGTATATAATATTTTCTTAACACCCTGAGGACATGTACGAAATATGGGTGAAATCGGTTCACAACCACGCCTTCTTCCAATATAATGCTATTTTGAATTCCATCTGATGCCTTTTCTGTATAATACAAGTATATACATTAGGAACCAATGATGATAGCGGAATAAAACTTTACAAAAATACGGTATTTGAAAAATATGTAAATGACGTATAATGAAGTCTCGATTATCACTTTATCATGCGAGAGTATAAAATGTTCGGTGACACCCGAATTTAGCCCTTCCTTACTTGTTATAAGCTAATTTAAATTTTTTGATCCGGTATATTCTTTAAAAAGTCGTTGATGATAAAATTATTTCAATTTTTGCTGAGACCTGATATAAATATAATAATTTCATCGTACCACGAAAAATTGGAAGAAAACTACCTATCAATATTCAATTCACGGTCTCAACACCACCAAGTTGCACAAATTTTACAGAAAACTTTCAAACCAAAAAATATTTACCAAAGTTTTGTTGCTCTTAAAAAAATTTTAAATTAAATTTAATTATTAATTTTAATTAATTTTTTTTTACATCATCATTACATTAATTAATATTAATAATTTAAATTCAAAAATAAGCAAGTAGGAAAGGACTAAAATCGAGAGCTTCGGAAAAGTATATACCTAATTGGGATCGTAAGAATAAAAACCATGAAAAAACCTCATCTTCTGACAGTACATAGAGTCGACTGCAAATTTCAAGCCGTTCGGTCTAACCATTATTTTCTTAGCCAGAAGCTGTTCATTTGTCGGAACGGACGATATCGGACCACTAAACTATGGCGGCTATATACAAACTTACCGATCAAAGTTCTTGTAAGAAATCTTTTGTATTTGTGAAGGGTATTATAGTGTATGTGAAACCGAAGTGAACATTTTTATATTCTTGCAAAACGTGGCTATAGAATATAAAAGTTTTATTAACCTAACGGTTGTTTGTATCACCTAGAAATGATCAAGGTAGATATAAGGGGTTAGATATAGGGTTATACTAATACTAATACTAATGATCAAAATGATGAGATGAGTTAAAATCCGAGTGACTGTTCGTTGAGCAAACTTGAGCAAAATTTCAATATCTTAAGAAACTTGGTACACTTACAAGTATTTCTTGGCAAAAAAGAGATCGTAAACGCCAACAAACGAACACCTATAAAGTGACATAATTAATCACTAAATTAAGATATAAAACTGTAATTTAGCACAGGGGATCTCAATAGCAAAGGCCATATGTGAGCCAAAATTTTTCAATCTTCCAAACCATTCAAGCTAAAATAACCAAATTATCTCAAAAAATCGTATAAGAACCCCTACCGAAAATGTGAAATTGGATTAAATCGGATCATAACCACATGCACTCCCCCTATATCGGTACTGTTAAAAACTACTAAAAGTGCGATAAATTAATAACTAAATACGACAGAGACATAAAATTTTACACCCGAGATAGTATAAGAAGGCTTAATAGGAATCGGGGTGGATAAAGTGCGCCCACTTTTAATTATAACCACATATCTACCTGCTTACCGATTTCAACCAAATTCGGCACATAAGATTTTTCGGAGAAAATAAGTGAAGTCGGGCCACAACCATCCCTACTTCCCGTATAACACAATTTTCAATTTCATTTGATTCTTTCACCTTCTAGTATACAAATCAAGAAGCAAGGAGTGAAGTATGTTACCTTATGGCCAAAAATTGTTCAAATCGAGCTCTTGAAGCCGAATATGTGAGCCCCCGCACTTGTGTGCCTATAGATGACTTTTTACCGAAAATATTGTTCAATGTATGAGATACACAACCTAAATTCCGGGATAATCATTTCCTGACATTGGTATCTTTGTGTGTCAAAAATAAGTTGAATCGGGTCAATACCTACTTTATACCTAATATAAAGATTTTAAAACTTCTGGGTGACTTTATACCACATATGTATATGGGACAATACGTGATTTATCCCAATTTTCATCACTTAGCTTCCATATAACATCCGGCTGACTTTGCTCAATATGAATGGTGATTATATTTGAGGTACCTTGATGAGATCCTGGAAGCATTTTATTAACCTGCGTCATATTAATTGTACCTCCAATTTCCCCCAGCGGGCAGTGGGTCGAATTTACCCGTGGTAAGATATGCCTGTCGTAAGAGGCGATTAATGTTTGTTATTTGGCTTGGCTTGAAGTTTTAGCACAGTTTTATTAGAAGTAGTGCTATAATTCTCAGCTTGAACAGGTAGACTATAGATAGAATTGACACTTTGAATGAAATTTCTTCTAATGAAAAGGCTTTTAAAGTTCAAGCAACAAATGTCACCAGTCATTGACTTTGATGGATGATCAACTGGTATAAGCAAAACCTACAAGGTCTGAACGCAGACTTAAATCTGATACCAAGGGGAGCAGTTAGTCTTGGGCGTTCGCTTCTCTTTGCTTATTGGGTTTGGCTCTTTGGCGAGACTCATGGTGACTGTAGTTTAAACCTAAAGGCAGGTAGAGTTGAAAATTCAGTCCTGTGTAGAGTCGCAGCACGGCAGTTGTTTTAGTTCGGCCGCGAACCCGACCAATGAGGAAAAGGTATCCTTTACACGTGATCAATTGGAACCAAATAATATTTGCAAAAAGGATATATTATTTGGGGTGCTAACCAACGCATTGTTTTGATCTATGTTCTTTCAAGCACCGTGGGGTAAGACCGTTGTCGGCAGGTAAATACAACGACTATTGTTGTACATCCAATATAAGTCAAAAAGATACCAAATTTGAATATATTTTATTCACGATTTCGTCGAATAATGGATGTTTATTACTTTCGCAACATTCTTTGATACAAGGGTTTTCCGGCACCCAAAGAATCAGTCAGGGTCTTTGATCGTTGCAAGTTGTAAGAGTATAAAATATTGGAATACACTCGAAATGAAATAAAAAATTTTATACGCCCACTTTTAAAAATATTTACACAACAGATTTCCCTTCTTGCTGTGATCCTTCATACCAAATTCCATTTTAAAACTATATTTCATTTGTTTAGTGAAGCTTAACCAATTAACTATCAAAGTTATGCCATTATTGTTGTTTTTGTTCTAATAGAAATTATGTCAAGCAGTTAAGAATAACTAGTTTTCCAAAGCAACAGCTCGAAGTGTGCGCACTGATCTGCTTTTGAGATTATAATTCTCCGAAGAGCGCCACAAAAAAAAGAGCCAAAGCAACCGGTGTCAGGTGTCCTTGCCATATTTCCACATTTCCAGTTATTGTGTTTTATTATTTCCATTCTTGCCGACAGCTTTTCATTTTAATTTGTTATGATTGCACTTTATTTGCAGCTTCGCAGTTTATTTCAATAATTTTTCACAACTCAAACAGAAATAAAAGCAACGCCCACACAACAGCAAACAAACGGTATTTGTACGTTTCGTCGCTCCAGCTGTGCTCCTCGTACTTGTTTTCAATTATGACTGTTGGCATGCACAATTATTATTAAAAAGCAAATATTGCATATCTTGCATGGCCATTTTGCTTACACAAATTCTCGATTGAGCGAACACGGCGAATAATGGCAAGGACAGCGGGCGCAGCAGCGGGAAATGACGGCATTTTTTATTGCTTTCTTTCGTTTGCAGGGAAAACAGTTGCGTGGCATGTTGGCTATGTGAAAAATGTAGGCTCAGCACAGTAGTAACACCGTGCAACAACAGCAACAAACGCGAAGAAGACGGAGTATGCACCGGTAGCAATGCAAGGACACTTTGGCGGTGCGGATGAAGAAGCGAAAAAAGCTGTTGGAGTGGTGGAAAACTCAGTCAAAACGGAAGGAACAGCGAAACTGCTGCGAAGAGCAATTGCGATGTTGCTGTTGTTGTTGTTATAGCAGTAAACAAGCGAATTAATGAACGTATAGCTGGCAGCGATGTTTTCTAATCTAATTCCACACAAAAGCACAGAGCAAAACATGCAACGACAATAATTCCACCTGTAGCAGCTGCAACAACAACAACAACAGCATCAGCAACGGTAACGTGCAATAAAAACATTAGCAAGCGCCAGTGGTGGTAGTGGCTGTGGCAGTTGGCAGCGCCAATGTTTGTCATTTCTCATTTATTTATTACTGCTGCGATTTTAATATGATTTTGCTCCTTTGAGTTACACACACCCACACACACACTCACGCACATTTACATATGCACACTCTTAGATACATATATTGTGAAACTCAGAACCTGTGTTTTTTTACTATACATAGGAGGTAACTTTGATTGCGAGCAGGGTTGTCATCTCGAAATGAACAAGCTCCATATAAAAATCTTGGCGAAATTCACCCTATTGAATGGTATTCATTACTCAGGTCTTCAAATCCTCTTTACAACGCAATTCATTGCAATAGCGTCTCGCCATCAATCCAAGTAAAACCGAGATGGTCTTATTTACTAGAAGATATACGATCCCGGTGGCACCACTGCCGCAACTGGGAGACATCCGTCTGCCGGCAGATACAGTGAAACACCTAGGTCTCAGGAAGCTTTCATGGAGGCCGAATATCAAAGAGAGAGCAGAAAAGTATTCAATTACCTTATACCGCTGTAGAGGAGCCTTTGGCAAAAGGGAGATCTCTCACCGAAAGTGGTCCTGTGGCTCTGTGACACCATAGTCAAGCCCTTTATGTTCTATGGAGTCTTTATGTGGTGGAGGGCCCTAGAAAAGACCACACTTACAAAGAAGCTCAAGACCGTTCAACGGGCGTTCAGCATGTGTGGTGCACTAAGATCCACTACAAATATTGGAACTTTAGGTCATTTTGAACATAAGTAGTGCCCGTAGACATCGCCAGAAGAAGTATGGCTGCGAAAATGGCTATCAGACTCAGAAAATCTGGGTTTTTACATAAAAGAACACGTATCTGAACGCTTTGTTATATTATAAGTCCAAACACAGGAGTTCTGCTCTTCTGCTTCGATCAGCCATCTAAGTTAACCTAACCTAACCAACTCTCGTAGTGAGCAGTCATTATCCGTTATACCATCTGATCAATTTTGGCTAAGCCTGACCGATCCATTTAAACTGACAGCGTAAAACGAGTCAATCAACTTTTTTTCCTAGATTGGTACAACCTCATTTTATGTTCGTATGAAGTTTAACCTCCATAAGTTTACGACGCGAACAGTTTGTCCGGCAATTTTTACCTTAGAAAATTACAATTTATAATGGAATCACGGAATCGTCTAAAATGATGCAGAAGTGTTTTGGGGACTTTATCACAAGCATAAGTAATTGAGTGGAATACATTTAGTTTTTGTGAAAATCGCGATATCAACCAAATCGTGTCTCATGCGAGACCTTTGTGACAACATCGAAAAAGTAAAAAAAAAATATTTAAAAATCATCGGAGTGATAGCATAGGACTTCAACATCTCTTAAAGATCGACTCTACACATTTTAGTTAATGTTTCAAGTATGAATTACCTGAGACTTGCAAAAACGACGTCGAATAGAGGTCGCAAAAGAGATACTTGACAGCAAAGTTAAGCACCCTACATATATTCATCAAACGCAAATAGGTGATAAGATGTGGTTTTGTAAATATGACGTTGAAACTCTCCAACAATCTACTCAATTGTGCTTTAAAAGTGAGCCGAAACCGAAAAAACACGTCGAGTTCGGTCAGAAATCAATGAGTGCCATGTTTTCCTTGGATTACTGTGGCGTGGTTCACCATGAATTGGTTCCATAGAATCCAACGGTGAATAAGGAATACTACTGGGAAATTTTGAGGAACAGCTTTGTGCGTAAAAAATTCATTTCAATTTTCACAACGATAATACGCCGTCGCATTCTAGTTTAACTGTAACTGACTCTTGCCTTCTTGGGACATTTTTCTGTTCTCGAAACTGAAAAATTCCCTTCGGGTACGCCTCGTGAGTCCATTGAAGCCACGAAAAGTCATTCGCTGATGACCAGCCGAGACATACGAATATATTGTATAATAAGTGTAGAGATTATTGGTTTCAAGGTTGGCAAGCATGTATTGGCCTAAAAGTAGCGTATTTAGACTTCTATAATGAAGACTTGCATTAAGATATGCGTAAATTGTGTTTTTTTTTTTGTCACTTCGAGTCAAAATTGAAATATAGCGGAGATAAATTAGTTTTGAGAAAAACCGTCTCATAGATGACATGAAGGCAATGAAAACTCCTGAAGATAAAAGGGTTCGTGTTTTAAAAGAAAAAGAAACGATTTCCTTCGTCTACTCAAATATCCTCTCATCGGCTTCCCAATAAAAATGTAAGAAATAAGCATATGTTTTCCTGCGAATTCGGCAACCCTCTTTGTCGCTTAATGCAATTACAAAATTACAAACGTATATCCATATTAGAAGATTTCGAAAATTAAATTTTTTATTAATATAACAGCCAATTCGTCCATTTGCGAACTGCCACCCCTCTTGACGCATGATAACCCGCAAAATGTGCGTCTGTATTTGCATATTTATGTGGCCTTAGCAGGCGCGAATATTGTTTTTTGTGATTTTTTTCTACCTCGCACACATGACCGGCGGCTTTTGATTCCGAAAATTTATTTATAAGGTTATTTTTCTCAAATTAACTGCGAATTGTGTTGCCGAACGAGTGAAGGAAAAAGTTTGTTATGCCGTTGTATTGTTGTTCGTTTGTTGTGAATCGGCTGTGCTTGCATAATAGAGGAGAACGTAGTGAAAAGTGTGGTTCATATAGGGTCTGAAGTCATGGCATCATTAAAATATTTTTATATTTTGGGTACATAAGGTCAATAGTAGTAATTTCAGGCTTGATTAAAAATTTTATTGCATAAGCTGTGTCGATTATTCGGTTTATATATTGATGATAATGAAACAGAAAATATAAAGCGTTAAACTTGTTAAGTGTAATTTATGGTGAACTCGTTATAAACACAAATATTTCGTGCTTTCCATGTCCAAAAATTAAAGAAATTAAATACAGAGAAGTTGGCTAACTAAGAAATCACTAATCTTTCTGCTAGCGATTCAACTCGTTACTTCTGGTTGAGAGTATAATTACATAATAAACTGCCCATCAACTTCTTAATAATTCTCTTTTACATTTATACGAATTTCGAGACACCCTGTTTTTTCGTTTAAAAAATTCCCATATGTAAATGTAAGGAACTCCACGCCGAATGCTGGTAAATTTACAATTTAAATTAAAAGTTATGTCAATGAATGCTAGCTTGTTTCTTTTTTTAACACAACAAAAAACGTAAAAACATGCCAGTTGTTACGAAATTACAGCAAACATTTCGTTGTTTGAAATTAATTTTTTTTTTTGTTACTTCACCTTTCATCTCTTTTGTCCTCTCTCAATAGCAGAAGCAGAAAACAATGGAATATATTCATAAATTATGATATAGTTAATAATATACTTACTTATAACATCTTTTTAATTAACCTTTTTTTTGACTTTGTTGAATATTTCAAACAATCAGATTTATTGTTGTTTGCAATTTTTCAGATGAGATTAAAAAACATCTATGAAATCAAAATCGGAAAACGTGGTCTTGATTTAGTTTCAAATCCTCATAAATGTTCGCTTTGTCATTCTCAGTGCGTTGCAAACGAAATTGACTAAGAGGCCCAAGAGTAAAATTAAAACAAACCGTTTTTCTTAAGTTTCAATAGGTTACACTCATACTCGTAGAAAAAATATAATAAACTTTTAAATCAATATCTGAGAAAATCTTTGAGTTACAGATTAATCAGTTTATCTTTAAACTCATCTTTCTCACAACTACATATTTCAAATATTTGACTTTAACGTCGTTACGTTCAATATCTTCTGGTAGAAATTTTTTATACCCTTAACAGGTATATAAAGTTTACAACGAAGTTTGTTACACATAGAAGAAAACGTCAGAGGCTCCAGCAAATCATGCTAATTCCGATCCCACATTCATGGAGAGCATTATAACAGCGGATGAGACATGGGTTTCTGAGTTTGACATGCAAACAATTCAACAATCATCGGATTGGAGGGGAAAAAACGAGTCAATGCCGCTCAAAAATCTAGGTGATGCTCAGTGGTTTTTTATATATTCGTGGTTTGGTGCATCGTGAATTTGTTGCGGATGGACAGACGGTCAATAAGGAGCTCTATTTGGCTGTATTAAGGCGTTTGCGTGAGAACATCGATCGAAAATAACCGGAATTGTGGATAATGCACCATCGCACGATTGTGTCCGAATTCAAAGCCAAAAACGCAATGAATATCATCGATCAAACACCGTAATCACCAGAAATTGTCGCTCGGTGGAACCCGTTTTCAATCAATCCAAGAGATGAAACAAAATTCTCTGAAAGAGCTGAAAGCCTTCCCAAAAAGTGTTTATGAAAAGTGTTTCGAGGACTGGCAAATCCTTGGCATAAGTGTATTACATCTGGTGGGGATTACTTTGAAGGCGATAAAATAAATATTGATGACTATTTCGTGATTTATTTATAATTTCCGGTGTACTTTGTATATAATGTAATAATGTAATCTCAAATCTGCAATCTCTACTGCAATCAAAGTACAGTTTATGTTAAAAAGTTTTTTCCACGTTCTTTTCCCCAAGAAGCTGATCAATCGACAGAACCGCCGACATCGGACCACTATAGCATATAGCTTACCAAAGCAATACACATTTTTTTTGGCAAAATTCGTTTTATTTTTCATATAACAAAGGTCTCTTCAAGGGTGATATACTGGTTTTAGCAACCCTTCAACTTTTCTATGCTTCAAAATAGGTCTCAGTTTCGGCAATAACCTCTTCATTTGACGAAAATTTCTTCCCAACGAGCATTCTTTTGAGATCTGAGATCAGGAAACCCTCGCTGGGGGCCAGAACTCGAGAATGCAGTGGATGTGGAAGCAATTCGAAGCCCAATTCATAGGCTTTTGGCATCGTTTTCGCTGACTTGTGACACCGTACATTATTTTCGTGAGCGGCCGTTGTTCGGAGATTTCGTCCTTTAAACGGTTCAGTAATGCTATTTAAAGGTCGCTGTTAATGATCCTTCTTTTCTCAAGTAAGTCAATAGGAACTATTCTATGCGCATCCCTAAATGCAGACGCCATAACCTTGCTAGCCGACTCTTGAGTTTATCGAAGCTTTGGAGCGGGTTCATCGCGTGCAGTCCACTCAGATGACTGTCAATTGGACTTCGGAATGAAGTGATGGAGCCATATTTCATCCATTATCAATTATCGACGCAAAAACTCAGGTTTATTATGCTGGAACATCTCCAAACATTTCTTCGAATCATCAACTCGTAGTTATTTTCGGTCAAAAGTGAGCTCACTTTGCACAGAGCTTTCTCATACCAAAATATTCTGAATGATATGATGACACGTTCAGTTGATATCTTTAGAGTGCCTTCTATTTCGTACAACTTCATTTTGGGAGCGCCAAAATTATTTGATCAACTTTTCTAAGATTTTCGTCGATAACTACCATTTTTGGAAGTCCACTATGTTCATCGCCTTCGGTGCTCATTTCACCACGACTGTGGACTTTTCATTTCACCTAATATATATACATAGTATAAATGATAAACTTGAAGAACTGAGTAGGTTTAGCCATTAGCCGGCCGCTGTCTATCCATCTGAAGTTTTTCGCACGACCTTTTCTTTCCAAGAAGCTGCTCATTCATCGGAACCGCCGTTTGGTGTTTCTCCTAAAAATCACTTATTTTAGCTTGTCACACTGGGTTTGCTCCTTAATGGTTTAATGAGCCAAAAAGCTTCTATTTAACTTTTTTGAACTTCTTTTCCCTGAATTTCCATTAAGAATTGTTATATTAAACGAATTTTAATCCTTGTTCTTCTCGATATGAGTTTTTTAGAAACTCGGTTAGCGGTATATTGTAAGTCTCTCTCGGTATACGCTAGCATTTTCGAATGAATATAAGAAGGAACCACCAGGCAAGAAATCACGTTCTGACTTGTGCAGAACTTGATATAATTTGATGAATTCATTGAAAATACTCAACTGAGATCATATCAAGAAGAACCGTTTTCCAGAAAACTGATGTTCTATAGCATTAAACGATCTGCGAGTGGATGAAGATGAATTGTTGTAGACAGGTTTTTCATTCCAGAAAGTTTACTCGCAGTTGCTGACAATAGTGGAGAAAGGAAAGTTACTTTGGAATAAGGTGGTATATAGACAAATATATAATATATAGTACATACATATGCATATATACATATTGTATATGTACGTTACAAACTCAACAACTTCAGTTGATTATAACTACTCATAAGATACTTACATCCAAGTTTCTGGTTAAAGCCAGCAAAGCCTTACTGCGATTCATTGGGCACTTTACGTCTGCTTACGGCTAAATGTAACCGCAGAAAGTTGAATGGCAACTACTTTTGTGGGCTTACCGAGATTTTTATTTGCTTCGCTCGAGTGGACGTTGCAAGTAAATCTACCAAATGATGGCAGAGCATCAAGTGGCAGCCGGGCCATTCCGGACAAGCTAATGCGCATCATTCGCACAATTTCCGGTTAACTCGTTGTCACAAATAGCAACAAATCCATTGACAACTACAACAACAATGCCAATACTGTAATTTAACTTTCCACTTTGGATGTGAACAGGATGTGAAGCACTCTTGCCTCGGCCGCCTGTATCGTCTCTGTGGCCTCTGTGCGCAACTACAACTGCTTCTGTGGTTTCCATTTGACGTAACTGTAAAACCGACCGCAATAGCCACGAAGCCAACACAACTCACCTGAAAGCACTTCACCCAACCACTTGCGCTGGCGCTACTCCCCCACCACCAGCACCACCATCCATTACAACAACAAACTACTAAAGTCTCACCACCGTTTCCGCCCACATTTGTCATTCATATGCTGATTCCGCCACTCCGGCGGAGTGAAGTGAGCAACACAATGCAGCAACAACTACATTAATGGCCTCCGTGTCTCAGTGTGTTGAAGGGCCTATGAAAAGTCAATTGAAATGAGTGATTTTGGTGTTTTCGAATTGCTGTTGTTGTTTGCTGTGGCCACATTAATATTATTCCCTCATTTCATTGGCTGATGGCTGGCTTAAATTATAATAGCAAAATGTTGTTGCTGTCTACACTCTGGCCATTGCGTCGCCCTTCAACTTTCTGAAGAGTTTGAAATTGTATTTTAAATGACAAAGGATTAACGCTAGTCTAACATAGATAAGGTAGCGTTCTTAAATTGAGTTTAATTGTAATTTTCAGTTCGGGGGATTTTAGAAAAAACAAACCAGCTTTTATTCTCTACAAGTTTCATAATTAAATGCTGTGAAAATATGGGGTCAATCTAACTACAAAAGCGAGGAAGGCAGTTTCGAATTATTTATTACTATATTATATCAAATAACTTGACACGTGGAAGTAGGTTGCGACAACTGTGGACTACTGTAGAGGTGGGCAGCCAATAGCACTTAATTTTAGCATCAGAACTTTATTTTTGTATAGTACTTAGTATGAATCGAGAACTTTTTTTTTACCAATTGCGGGCAGATCTAAACCCTACTTAAGGTGAGAACAAATTCGCTGTCATGAATGTCATGCTACGGAAAGTCCACGAACGAGCTATTTGAACGAGATTGGACCTGTTATTTTAGGGGCCGAAAACATCTCTGAATTAATTTGAAACAAGGCTGCTGAGTTGGCATTCCTTTGCCTGATAAAAATCCGCTTGAGTCCTATTTACATAAACATAACTATCGCGGAAACGGTCAGACTATAGAGATGGTAAATGGTATCAAATAGATAGTTGGTATTTTGCGGGGTTCTTTGTATGTCTATGGCGTCAGAGTCTATTCTAATTAGGTAGAACTGTGTTTACTAAATACAATATACAAAAGAATTTACACGAGGGTGACTGTGGTTTCACGAGGCAGCTCGAGCTCTTGTTCCAATATGAGTACCGATTTGAATCCAAGAACGCATTTCACTGAAAGGAAGGCGTTGAAGACGGAGGGTGTTCAAAGTTTGGTCGGTTAAATGTTTGTATCGTCAACGATTTAAAGGAATGACGTTCCGTTGTTTCTCAGAGCTAGTTTCATTTTAAACAGGTGACTCATTAAAGGTTTCTGTGAAAGCATCCCACTATACACTGCTTGGAAGTGAATTCAGAGTGGTCCTTAACCTGCAGCATACAGATCGCATTGTGCAGGTGTTCTTCAGGAGAAATAGACTTTAAATACTACTTTTCAAGGCAACCATATGTGTTGTCTATATCCATGCATGATCATACACCATATAGCAGGACGCTGATAAAGAGTGACTTCTAGAATTTGGTCTTTGTTCGTAGAGAGAGGACTTCACTTCTCAATAGCTCGTTGGCAAAATTATTTTGCGTTGGATTTCGGGGCTGATGTTGTTGTTGTCTGGTTCCAAAATAGTCGAAATTATCTACGACTTCGAAGCAATGACATGAGAGCCAAGCCACAAGTTCGACGACTGTTTTATATTGACAGGATATATTTATTCTCGTCTTCGATCAGAACCAGACCCATAGCTTTCGCTCCCTTATCAAGTCTGAAGAAAGCAGAACTAACGCGCCTTGTAAGTAGCCAATTAAATACTACCGGCTAGCGATTTGAAAATTTTGTTGCGGCTCAATTATAATCGTGACTCTATGAAGAAGATACTCGTATTAATGTTCAGTCTGCCCAACTTCGAACGGCTAGAAAAAGCATCACCGGAGTCTTAGCATTAGTGTCCTTGCTACGAAGAGACGAGGCAGGTTAATTACATAAGATAAAATTGTAGATGTATGATCATACCATAATAAAAGAAGGGCGTATGATCAAACATCCATAATTTTATCCTTACTATTAAAACCAGATATAACAGCATAACAAATCATATGCAATATTAAATAATAATTATTATTAAATTACATAGATAATTTTAAACACTAAAATGGAGTAAAATAAAACCCTGACACTTTACTAGAGTCCGCTTTGCGCAAACCTTTTCCAAAGCACTATAAAAAGCGAAGACACACACCCAGCAAAGATTGCTGCTGAAATGCAGCGAATGAAATTGTGGATAAAAAATGACTACGAATTCAACAAGTTGTTGGTGCTGTGCGGCAATTTCCCTTTCCCTAACGCCTGTTGCACTAAACGTTTTACGAGCGAGTGCCCACAACTCCGCTGTGGCAGCAGCAACAAATGAGAATGTCATTCAAGAGGCTACACAATGTCGCAAATGGATGCGCCTTCATCTCCACCACGGCACACAAGCGCAAATCCACAAACGATAATAACACCAACGTTCAACGATAAATGCAACTGTGCAATTGCAAAGCGACCACACACACATAAACATATGTTGTACAAGTATATGTACTCCTCCAATAATGGCCGCACCAGTGTTGCATTGTCAAGTGACCTTCCATTCGTATTACCACGCCTGTTCGTCCGCACTGATCGCAAAGCCTGTGTACAAATAAATTCCATATTCGTGAGTATGTATGTGTATATGCGCGAAAACACAATGCCCAGACAGGGCGCCATAGGCAATCTGTGCATTAGGCAATGCCCTACACAGCGCTCGTGTGCAGGAGGGGCCTATATGACATGCCATTCCACATGCCAACCACTGAAGCCATTCCAAACACGGAATCAGCCAGTGGAGCGTGTGAGCTCCTGGCTTACCTGTCGCTTTTGTCAAATGAATGCATAGGAGAACTTGTGGGGGGCAGCGGAGCCGAAATGCATTGGCGAAAAGTGAGTCATAAAATGTACCGGAAAATTGTTGATATCTCAACAATTATTTTTAGAATGACCCAGGAATTTTTGGCACTAAATCGCCAGAAGTAGGTCTCCGATAGCTTTAGTTATCGAATAATCTCTTCAAATGATAATCACTAAAGTTTTCTTTTATATTAAAATACTTTCCCTATACTCGAGCGCGATTTTATTTAGACCTGATTCTTTAACTGAATTTCAACTTATTCAGCTCCGGATATTTTAGTTTAATTAACGTTTCCAAAATGCGAAGTTGTATTTCTATTCAGAGTACATTAAGCCACATAATTGATTTATCATACTTTGGAAACGACCTAAACCAGTGCCTGATGAACGTCTCTATGGACTGTTGAATTCTAAACTAATCCGGTGCGAAGAAAAAGCTTTTTTAATGAATTTTCCATTATTTATATTCTATGTAAAGAACGTTTTTTTCTTTGCGGCATTATAGGTTCTTAAAATCTGACAAAAGTGTGGCGGAACAGACCACTCTTTTTAAAGATAAAGCTCATTATTATTTCTTAAAATTATAATTTCTGCAAAACTGCGGAAGATCATCACATCGAGTTCAAGTCCCAGTCAAAATAAAGACTAGATTTTATAACAACACTCGATCTGAGCATATTTCAAATTAACAGGAGAAGACGTTAGCATCAAAGCAAAAAGAAGAGACGCCCTCGAAGGATTTGATTCTAATCGTTCGACGCAATACCCGCCGTGGGAAGCAGAGGAAAAGGAAGACCTCCACTTCGTTAGAAAGACCAAGTTGAGAAGGACTGGGCAACACTTAGAATCTCCAATTGGCACGTTTTTGTAAACTCGGCTATAACCGCGTAAGCGGTATCTACGCCAATAAAGAAGAACAAGATATGCTATAGAGATCCTATCTGTACAATTACTTCGGAGATTATAAAATATTTCGCAAAACGAAAAAGTTGTCTAACAAAGACTTAATTCCGATCGTTCAGTTTGTATGGCAGCTATATGGTATAGCGGTCCGATATCGGCGGTTCCGATAAATGAGCAATTTCTTTGGATGAAAAGGACATTCAGATCAGGGACAAGTTCTCGTACATACATACGGACAGACAGACATGACCAAAACAACTCAGCTCCCCATGCTGATCCTTTCCTTTCTTCTGGGTGTTACAAACTTAATATACCCAGTTAAAAGTATAAAAACGGTCAAAAATCAAGACCAAATTAACTTAACTAATGGGAACATTTATTTGTCGGATGACGTTAGGACAGCTTTATAGCCGAGTTTGCAACAGCGAGCCAGTCATTCTTCCTTTTTGTTGTTCGCCAATTTGAGACTGTAAGTGTAGCCTAGTGCTTCTCACGAAGATTTTTCGAACGAATAATCAGATATTATCAAAGTCTACACCTCTGCGCCATACAGCAGGACGGAGGTGATGAGGGACTTGTAGAATTTGGTCTTTGTTCGTAGAACAATTGTCTACTCAGTCCGAAGTAGCACCTCTTGGCAAAAATTTTTCCGCCTTGGATTTCGAGGCTAATATTGTCGTTGATGTTAATGCTGGTGCCAAGATAGACGAAAGTATCTTGTAGTTAACTACAAGACCAATTTGCTTCACTTCTTTGTACAACCTGGAGAAAGCAAAACTAACAGTGCGGTTATTATGGCCAATAATGTCAAAGATAGTACCTTATCTGTTTAGCTCTGCAGATCGAACTATTTTTTCCATCAGTTTGAAGAAGTCGCACGATAGAGAGTCGCCTTGTCTGAAACCTCGTTTGGAAAAGGTCCTTAAGACAACCACGAAAATAAATAATTGGGAATTTTTTAAAATGGATGGTTAATTTAAGCGGACAGTGTATACCCACCTACAGGTATACTCCAAAACAGAGACACACATTTAGATACAACTTACAAATCTATTGTTTAAACATGCGAACTGGCATGAATATGTAGAGACTGCTTGTGTTCTACCTTTTATTGTCATTGTTTTTGTTGTACAGGTGACCTAACGATTGCGCTGCAACTGCTTCAGTGCGAACAATAGCAATAACAACATATGCACACGTCGGACAAAGCTGCAACAACAGCGAGTTGTAGGGAATAATCGTAAACTGCGTTTCTTTATTGCAGTGCTGGGTGCAATTATTAGCGAGAGTAACAGGTGATCAATTGTAATAAAACTCCCAGGGTGCTTTACCTATTCATTTTGTGCCTTTCAGCGTACACTGTGGGCGCTGGACGCTACAGAGCTGTTAATCGGCACTTAAGTTCAATGGGAATCCGAAAGGCAACTTGATGATCAAATGATGAAAAATTAGGATTGAAAAATTTTTTTGTATTGAAGTTTAAGAGACGTCGTCTCTTAGACTGAGACTTATAATTAAGTTATTGAATATATTTTTAACAAAAAATAAATGATCTCATATATAGTTTTTTAAGGTAGAATATATTGCTGGTATGAACTTTTCCATTTTAATCAAGTTTCAGCGTACTTAGCTTCTCAAAACAATTAGATTTACCGCGAATGCATATTTCATAACCATAAATTTTAAACTGGATCCATGTGTAGCATGCAACCCGATTCTGCGCAGCTTAATCTTATATTCGAGTAGCTATGTATATACAATTTACCTCACGGTGTATTGAAGGGTGACATTCGAGTCCATTTATCGTCCGCTTCGTTACCTTCAAATGTTCTCTTGCCTTAACAATAAATTGTTGTTGCTGATCTCCCTTTTTGTAATCACTTCTTATTTACAACGATTGATGAAGCTGCCTCAATAGCAGGAATCAAGCGGAATGAATGCATAGAATTATGCGTTCGACGGTGATTCCGATTTACAGAGAGAAACAAATCGTCTTTGCAACGTAAAATATGTACGAACTCAAAACCAAATAAAACTGTTGATACGAATACACGCGTATGAAGCAATTAGGTAGAGAAATAAAGGTGATTAAAGCTTGCTTAAGTTTAAGTCGGAAATTTAAATTCGCTCATACATCGAAACACATATAAAGGATTCCATACTAGCACCATAATAGTTACCAGTTTAGTTACCAGTGCATACATACCTTTTTGCGGGCACACACACTCACTATTTTTTTTTTTCTAATTTGTCATTTTTGACTAGTCAAAGCAAATTGATTTTGCGCTGTCAATAGCTAACTTAACATTTGACATGTCTCCCGTCGCACAAAGGACAAGCAGCAATTCTTTGAAGTCAATAGAAGGCACAAAGTAACCACTTTGATGCGGTTTGAAAAAAATGAGATATTCATTGTGCTTGCAGCTAATTACTAAAGTAGATAAGTATAAACACATAGTTATATCCATCAATCGTTGTTTATATATGAAGTTTATATCATACAATTTCCATAGTGTAATAGATCTCTGTGAGTGTACAAGTTACCCTCTCAGAAATGTTAAAGATCCAACAAAAATCTGTCGAAACATGACAAAAGAGTACGAAGCATGAAATATGAGAAACTTGTTTAAAATTGAAAATTAAACTAAAGGGCAAAATAAATATTTAAAAGTATGGGGTTCCAATTTTTACACGATTAATATCGTTTATAAGATTGTAGGACAGAGGTAAATATGGGCCGTAAATATTGTTTGGCATTTCATGGTGAAAAGACTTACGCCTGAACAACGTTCACAATCGTTCAACTTTATAACAGTAACGTTCTGTAAAGACTGTTTCGTTTCCTTCGCTCAACTTATGATGCACATGATCGACCTATTGAACGTCCTATTCGCAACACCACCAAGCATTCATTATTGGATAATATTCAACCGAAAAGACCGCGAGCAGCACGCAGTGAAGAAAACATAGACAAGCTGGAAAATGCACCGAGACGTTCCATACGTCAGTCCGAGTTGCTGAGAACGGCGCTGAATCACCTATCCGCGGTCGTCGTGTACATTCTCAGCTACGGCTGGCAAGAACTGAAGCCGCTTCACCTTCCCAAGCGTCATCGCTTTGCTCTTGAAAAAATCCGAGAAGATCCGACGTCTTCGAGAGAAATTTTCTTCAGCGATGGGGCCCATTTCTGGCTCCTTGGATACGTAAACACGCAAAATGTCAGCATTTGGGACGAAAGCAAGCTGAAGAGATTTAAGTGCTGTCATTTCTTTCAGAAAAAAACACGATTTGGTGCGGTTCGGGGGTCAGTGGAATCATCAGTTCATATTTCTTCAAAAATGATGCCGGTGAGAACGTAACCCGCAATGGCGGTCTTTATCGTGCCAGGATAACAGACTATTTGATGCCTGAAATTGAAGCTCGTGATCCCGGGAACACTTGACTTCAACAAGATACCGTCATTCGCCAGTTACCTGTCGAAATGCTCGAACGAGGCATCGAAAATTGGAATCAACTTATGGACAATCTAAGACTTAGTCGCGGCCAACATTTGAAAGAGATAATCTTCAATAAATGAATGCCAAAGAAAGTTCTTTCGAATGATAATAAACACTTCCCATTAAATTTGTAGTTTCTGTATCTTGTCTTTAAGGGGGTATTCTGGTTTAGAAATTTAAAAAAATCGATTTTATATTTTCAAAGTTTAACTATTCAAGAATATGCGTACAAGAAGATTTTTCAAAATTCAAATTATTTTCGGAGATATTATTTTCGGACTTTACGCGAAACTTTGAACGCGTTTTTCTCAAAACTAACTTTTTCAGAACGATACCAACGATTTCTCAGGTTCTACTTAACCGATTTACTTGAAATTTTTATAGAGTCTTCTTTATACGCTTGTCTATGATTTGAACTAGTCCCATCCTCAAATTTTTATTTTTATTATTTTTAAAGAATTCGAAATAGTCAGAAAAAGTGATCCAAAATAACTTTTTGGCGACTGCCTGACCTTTTGTGAAAAAAAAATGTTTCCTGAAATTCATGCTTCTAGACCAGAATACCCCCTTAAAAAAATTGGGAAACTCGAGATTAATCACCCTTTCCTTGATTTGGTCAGTTTGTATGGCAGTTGTATACTACAGATGTCCGATCCAAACTGTTTGCTTTGAGATTTTAGCGGTGCCTTAGGTAACAGTACATGCAAATTTTGTCACGCTATCTTGTCAAATAAAAAAGTTGTCCATACAAGAACTTGATTTTGATTAGTCAGTTCGTATGACAGCCATATGATTATGATGATATAGGCAGTTCCGAGAATTAAACAGCTTCTTAGAGAAAACAGCGTGTTAAAATTTTCAGAACGGTATCTCGATTCAGCTCGTCACGCTGATAATTTATTTATATACGAATATACATATACATATGTATGTGGTACATAGCATCGCCGTCAACAATTAAAGTAGAATTTCGTGATTTTCGAAAGATTATTATCTTTGTAAAAATGCTAATATTCATATTCTAGTACGTCATGAAAAATAACCACGATGCAGTTCCAAAGAATTAGCATTACCACAGTAGCCTTTTAGAAATACAATATTATCAAACAGTCATGTTAGACTCGAAACATTTTAACTGAAAAGAGCGCAAGCAAATGAAGCCTTTCAAAACTAATCTTTCGGGTTCTTTGCAATCTGATAACTATTAAAATTGCTGTTCAAATATCTGGCAATATTATTGCTGCACAATTTTGCACAACGAATAAAAATGTATGTCTAATCGAAAAATTACGAAAAGGTGAAATATTGTCGGAGTACTTATGTACATACATATGTATATTATCAGTCCCATTTAAGCTGCGCTGCTTATTGATTTGACGCACAAATTTATATACTCGTACTCATAAGCATACACACTCGCTCACTCGCTCATCTGTCTGCAGCAGCTGCCATAGCCGCGTGAGGTGGTGTTGCTGGGCGTTCAATTACATACACTAATGTGTCATGTTAAATTAACACTTTAATTTATTTCGAGTTACAACACAAAGAGCATATTTAATCGCGTTGCTTTGGCTTTTGGCCTGCTGCAAACTTCCTCTGTCGCCAGCAGCGCACAAGTGTGCAATATTCCGCACGATTCGTTGCGATGCTCTGTAGGAAAAACCTTTGATATTGCTTTTCTGTTTATGAAACTTTTTGAATCTGGAGGCAATGATTTTAGGCTAACAATTTAAAAAAATAATGAATTGCCAGTTGGTGACTGAATGTATTTTGGTGTAAAAAAAGCATGAAATCGCAGACTTAAAAAAAGACTATTAAAATCATTAGAAAAATTATTTTATAATATTGTGTTGAAGAACTATGTTTAAATAACTATTTGTAAAAGCTTTTCGTACGAGGTTTGTATTTATGTACGAATGTGCTAGTGTGCTATGCTGCGCTAAGCTATCACCGTAACATGGTTCACATGACCGTTTTTTGTGCTGCCACATACTAATTTTTTATTTATATTAGTACGCATATACATATAGTATGTATATATTTACGTAAATGCATATATTTGTGAACAAAATTAAAAATTCAAACGGAATTTTCAAGCATGGTTTAACATTTTATACAAATGTATATACAAACATATGTGTATGTAATGCTATGAATTCTACTTTTGTTGCATTACCACTTTATCTCTTATGTAATTTTATGTAATTTACTTCATATTAGGTATCAACACTGAATGAAAATTTTCTGTAGATATATGCATATGGAAAAATTTCTATTTACCATAAATAGAGTTTTGCTTGAACAAACGGTTGTACCGTTATATTTTGTACTTATTTAATATTTCTTATGAAAAATGCGAAAAACATCAATACTAATTGATATACTTACATATTCACTTATATAAAATATAAATACAATATTATCTAATTTGACCTATCTGTGAGTCATACTTTCCACACTCTACTTATGTATACTTGTATGTATACTACGGTGTCCGTTATTTACCAAATTGATTATTTTTGACGAGACGCCCCCCAAACTTTTAGTTTTCCATCTAAAAAAAATATCAGATCATAAAAAGCCCTTAATTTTCATAATAAACCTTGCCCCAAACACGATACATTTCCCATTGAAATTACATGGGATTTTGCCACTTTTTACGAATACTTTTTTTTTTCTCTGGAACTTTCTCTTTTGTAGGAATAAAACAGTCATATTCTTGTACAGAATTGAATGCTCTACAAAAAAAGTCTGGACAATTTTTCGATATACTCACTCCTTTAAAAGTTATTCAAGGTTAAAGTTAACTTCTGATTAATTTCTGGAATTTTCGAACTTTTACGGCAAATTGAATTTTTTTTGTAAAATTCAATCAAATTCAATGTATACGTATATTTCTTTCAGCATATGTATATGGTATATAGTAAAACTGTCTTAAAAATGTCTGCCACTCTAAAGAATCTGGTCGAAATCATATCCGAGTTTTCAAGCAAAATAAATTTGTTTTCTTAGCCACACATCATTGTGTTTTTGTTCTTCAAAAGCGATTTAAAGTAGAGTTAGAAAGAGAAAGTCATCCCAATATCTAAGAAATTCTCTTATAATTTATTAATATACTTGTATAAGGTTTTCTCAGATTAGAAACACTATTAATTTAAGAGGACACATGTGTTTTGCGGTTTCAAAAAATCGTTTTTTTATTGTCTAATTTAACTCAAAAACATCTTTTGAATATTGTCCTAAATGCGCAAGATGAACCAAGTGAGATGGAGTTACTTACATATTTGAAAAGCTTCGCGCTCGGAGCCAGCTTTATGTTGGCATTTTTTTCGTGATTTACTAAAACTTTAAAAGCGTTCGTCTATGTTTTTGTAGTTGATTGTCAAGATTTTTTTTATTGTCTAATTTAATTCTACAACATCTACAGAATATTATCCAAAATTTTCAAGTTGATCCGAGTAATAGTTTCAGCGATACAGCCTTGAGTAATTGTGCGCTTGAGGCTAGCTAGGCCAAGTGCGCCATCCTTAAAAGCGCTTTTCTCGAAACTGTGTTTTTGAAGTCGGTTGGCAAGATTTTTCGAGAACTACACAACTGATGTTCATGAAATCTTTTTTGAAAATTTGAAATACAATCCTTAAAGACTTGGATCAAGGATTATTTTTCGACTATAACTATTTGAAAAAAAATGCCGCGAAATTTTCACTGAAATTTTAATTTTTTTTGTAAAAATGTCTTCCAAAAATCCAGTTTTAATTTTTTTTCTTTCGTCCAAGTTCTAAGTTAGGGTTTTACAAATTTTTTTTCTTTTTAGATGATCCTGCAAAGAGTTATCCTACCAATGCGGGCGCATATTTTTCCGAGGGGTCACCAGAAATGGCGCAATGGCTGAGTTTAAAATATGTTTTTCAAAAAATTTCATCATTTCTTTGTTAATAGTGTATGTTTGTAACAACAAAAAATTCAAATAAAATATTTCACATTTTATATGTGAAAAACTTGTTGAAAAAATACTGTTTTTTACCCGAGGACCCATGTAACCCCTTATTGAAATTGTCCACAGTTCTTCGAAATTCAATTTACAACGTCAAAAACGATGGACTTGTTTTTCATTTACAACTATAAAACAATTACGTTGAAAAATGTTCACCAAAATTTAAATTATTGTGTGAAAACGTCTGTCCATAATTAGGTTTTCCTTTTTTAATTTTTCCTTCCGCCTATAACTGGCTTATCGCCTTAATTAAAGCAAGTATTTTTTTCTATTTACTTCTGATGATCCAGTGAGAAGTTTTGCTCTCAACTCGGAGGCACCTTTTTCCGAAAGGCCGTCAGAAATATCGTCGTAATGGTCGAGTTTTGAATATTTTTCTTAGAAAATTTCACAAAACTTTATAACATATATGTATGTATGTATTTGGAAAGTTTATTAGAAATAGGTCATTTTGCTCAAGTAAACCAAAGTAAGCCCTTGATATATCTCTCCAAAACAAATTTATACAACAACTGCTGAGCTCCATTCTCTTTTTGAGTCGAACTAAACAGTGGCTATGTGGTCTGCTCGACACACACAAACCACAAGGAACATACTTGGAGTGCGGAACTAACTCATGAATCTGACAATAATTTAAGATTGGACAGAGATTGTTGTTATTCTGTTGATATCCGCTGATGTCCTTTATAGTTTTGCGAAATGCTACTGAGATGACAATCCTTAGCAGAGCTCTTTCTAGTTATAGACTATAAAGGTGAGAACAATAAAATCGCCCTTGAAAAAAAATTCGAGTCTTCTGAGGTCTGGGCACTATAGACAGAATAATTACGGTTTATGAATGACAATTATTTGAAACACGAAGTCATCTAAAGGTTCTAAGAATATATCTCGTCTCAGCTATTTAAAGAAATATCTCAACTTATCGATATCACTGCTGCCAAATTAACATCAAATTACTAATAATAAATAAAAACCTCTATTTTTTAAATATAACGCATTTTTCAAAAGATACGCAGGGTACACTATATGTAAATAAATATCATATGTACATATCGCATCCCGCATCACACTCTTCAACGGTCGAATGCCATACATCTTACTGTTTTTCAGCCCAACATTATTATACGTGTGGGAGAAATCAGGTGAAAAAACAAATTCCCTTAGCAAATTGTCACCTTTATCACTTCAGGCTCAATTTGTACTGGCAAAAAAATTTAATTTCAGCCGAAAGCGGACCGCCCATAATATGCGGACAATAGAAGTGCAGGGACCATGGAACAGCATGTGGTAATGAAATTGGCGTTCGTACGAAACGAAAAGCTCCAAACCAGGTGGTTGGCGTCGGAATTTTTTCCTCGTCTGCTCTCTCATTCGGCGCTGCAGTATGCAACAGCGTCCAGCCCATCACTGCTGTAGAGGGACTGGATATGCATTTATTGCCTCCAATCCTATTGTGTCGTCTTACCGTTAAACAATGGGCATTGTCAGCAGACATCAATCGCATGAAAAACATTCCATCAACCTTTGTCCTCTGACCGCGGCAGTGGCTCCACGTGTGGCTGCCGAAAATTATACACAGCCGTGCATGTGTACTGTGCATGTATGTGTGTGCAAATATTTACTCGGGAACATGAATATGCACAAGCGTTCAGGTTTCGCATAAAATATGGAATTTTGTGTAAAAATTCGCTTTCATACATTTGTATGTCGTTGCATATTTCATTTTCACCAACTGCATTTATTATTATTTGCGTTCTTATGCTTCATACATATTTCATTTATGGCTTTTTTGGAATAATCGCTGCATGGTTTATAGCCCACAGCTGGTGAGTTTATGTGTTCTAAAGCTTTTCAGGGGAAATAAAAAAATAAAAGAATGTTTATCCAGCAAATACGAAGTTAATTCTAAGAAATATTCAATTTCGATAATATTAAGTGTAACAATGTTATAATGATAAAATTATAGAGATGATTATAATTGAAAAATCAGATGATTTACTCCAAAAGTTATATAAAATTTGTTAAACTTAATTTACAATTTGGTATGATTCTTTTTACAAGGAGGTACTACTTATTGACAAGGAAATCCCCGAAGCTCAGCGGGGTTGAGTTAACAATTAAGGCATATACTAAGAATCTGGGAGTAGTTTTGCATAGCTCGACGAGGAGGAGGAAGTGAAAAAGGCCAGTGGTGCTTTACATGCATGTAAGAAGACGCTATGGTCTACATGTACCCTATGCATTGGTGTTACATGGCTGTAGTCAAGCCAATCTTGTTTCACAGTTCTTTGGTGTAGTGGACCAGTATTTCATACACGAAACCGTTGGAGCGGCGCGCTATTCTCTGCATAACAGCAGCGCTAAGAACCACTCCTACAGCTATTTAAGAATAGTTACTTAACCTACCACCGCTCGACATTGCAGTGAAAGTTATACCGCAAAATATGCTGCAAGATTGCCACCGTTAGCTGAATTCTGTAAAAGGGCCATCAGGTGGATAAATTAGACGGCATTCCCTCACATTTTATTTGTGAAAAAAGTTTCTAGGTCACACAAAAAGAAGGGGGATGGCGCAGGAGCATACGACTCCCTAGCGGAACTTGCAACATCTATATAGACGGTTCAAAAATGGCTAATGGATCGGGAGCCGGTAGCTATTGCTCGGGGATGGGATCTCAAGCTTCCGGTATACTGCCCAGGTGAAAGTCTTTTCAGTCAGATATGGCGGAGATAGCTAATAACGCTAGATGCTATATAAAAAAGATACATTTAAATATACAAGTATGTTAGTAATTGTTCTATCAGCGAAATGTGAACTCAATCTCAGGCAACCCTTCAAGCTATTGAAATACTGCAGTATCTATCACGTAGAAGTCTTTGCGGAAAGCAGTTGAATGAATAATCTCACATCACATTACGTCAGAGAATGTCCTTAGAAGCGGGGAGGTAGTAAATGAATCGGTTGCCAGAAAGAGGCTGCATATATACTACGCTCCAGACTACAAATTCCGAGGAACGAAATAATTGATGAGGTTTCCAAAGGTGCCATCAGTGTAGCTAACGAAAAAGTACAGGAAATACGGAAGTCACAAAAAACTATATACTATGAAATTTCCGAAAGTGCTAACAGACATGAAGGAATGCTTTAAGTACATCCAAGATCGGCAATATCGTGTGCAAGAGCTCCGTAGGAAACCTCGCAAGGTTTATACTCGCACGGTCTCAAAAGGACTGCCGGACGGTTGTCGACCCCTTGACGAGACAAAAATTATGTATATCACGCTCCGAATTGGCATAATTAGCAACGAAACATACAGAAAGTGCAGAGAAGTAGGCATGAGAGAGACGTTGAAATACATACATGCAATGTCTCTGCCCAGCACTAACTAGAGCCCGTTTTAAATACCTATAAGCTTCTGAGCTTCGCAGTTAAGCGTTAATGTCCTTATAACGTATAGCTCACCTCAAATGAAACAGAACCTCCATCTGGCATTACTTAAGACCTGTAAGTCTATGTATGGCGTGACAGCCGGCCACTTTAACCATACATACATAGCTTCAAGTGAGATACCTTTCTTTGTGTTGACCATTGCAAATAAGCTAAGAATTTAGACTTTTAAGATAACTTGACTATCCAACACCTTATAAAGGCTGACTTCACCGCCGCTCAGTATGGTAGATGCAATGCATGGGAAGCAATTCAACTGTGCGATTTCTATATTAGACGTGACGGTCAAGAAAAGAAGCATGCCTTTGGGATAGAATATATTTTGAATGACTCTAATTCAGAGAGAGATTTACAAAGTTCTGATTAATTTTTTTTCACAATCTAAAGGATCGATTAGCGAATTAACTGAACACTCTTTTACCAACAAAATCAAAATTACGCTAGAAAATATAACGCCAAAACGAATTCCTGACGAAATAAGAAAGAAGACCTTTTAACTATTGCTTAGGGTAAGCCTTCGACCTCATTTTGCTCTATACTATTTTATTTGTTCCTTCTGAAATATGGCCCAGCCTTCGTGTGGCTTGCTGAAGATCTAACACGATCTCAACGACTGCAACGACAAACGCCTATAGCGAAGCACATAAGCCAGATAAGCCAGATAAGAAGAAATTGCCGGCTTAATCACGATCTCAGTCGTCCATTTGCAAAACAATTTATTTAGATCATTTAAAATACTTAACACAATAAACAAGAAATATTTTTGCGTAGTGAATTTGAAAAGAGGCAAGCCACCTTTATGCACATCTGCTACAAATTCATTTCCTGTTAAAAATTTTGCGCAAATCAACTCGGCCAAAAGCTTCAGCTCCACACGTAATTTTTCCTAAGTTAACGGCCAAATTTATCCTTGCAAATGAAAGTGCATCAGCTGGTCCCGAGAAACTGTTATTATATATGTGTGTGTGGGGCTTAACCCTTTTTCGGCAATTGGAAAATTTGTTTAAGTGTTTAAATTATCTCTAGTAACTACAGCCTACGTGCGCATGATAAACACACACATCACATACACACACGGAGAAGAGTTACCACTCAGGTGGGTATTACATTTTGAGCCTCAGGTGATTTTTCACTTTAACTTGCTTAATTAAAATTTAAATCTTGCCTTGAAGTTAATCAAAGTAAAATATCTTCACTTCTCTAAGCGTTTTTATCCCTTCATCGCACATATACACACATGTGGGCGTGTGTATGATTGCCTGTTTGTGAGCGCTGTAGGCATTTCTGTGCACTGCCTGTGAACTTGCTAGTTGGCTTCTGCCACCACGTGCTTGTATTAGCACTTGTTTCGGTTTATTTTCCTTGCATACGAGTTGAGCTTTGCATTCGGCGCACATGTGGCCTACTTAATCAGATTGGAAAAGGATTTTGAGGAATTGCTTTACTCATCCAGGTGCGTTCGCACGGCATATTGCTGGCATCAATCGGTTTTCCTTGCTGTTGTTGCGATTTACGTGCATTCGAAGGTTTTTTATTGGATGAACTTAATTTGCTAATGAAATTCACAAGCGGCTGTGTTCTATTCACACGTTATGCGAGTGAGTTGGATTAGATTTTGCACTCAAAAGCTATTTATTAATTAAGGATTTATGAAATTATCTACATGATGTGAAGTGAAATCATGTGTTACTTGTCTGATTTCGATCTTCCTTTTTGAACTTCAATGCTTAGTTCATTACAAAGAAGTATGTTACAACTACCTCTCACAATAAAAATAAAAAACCCTTGCTTGCCCTGGCCTCGCAACTGAGATAACCTTGAGAACATATACGACGACTACAGGATTAGAGAGCCGAGGTGCATGCTGCTTGGAACCCCTCTATCCTCTCAAAATGCTTGCCTTTCATCGGCCTTTTCAGGCAGGGAAACAAAAAAGTCCGAGGGGGGCACATCTGGGCTGTAGGGCGGCTGTGGAAGGTTGGGATGCCAGCTTTGGTTAAGTAGCTGTTCACAAGTAAGGCGGTGTGAGCCGGGGGAACCCATCATGTGAGTCTCTTGAGGGCTTCCACGTAAAACTTGGCGTTGGTGGTTTGTCCAGGAGAAACAAATTCATGGTGGCCGATGCTCACATTGTCGGTGTTTGTCGAAATCTCAAGCTCCTCAGCACGGTCTTCTCAGCGACCTCTTCCCGGCCCTCCAAAAAGAGCTGGTGCCACCAAAACACACCATTTCTTGCTAAAGCAACATCTGAGTAAGCCTGCTTGACCATATCTATCGTCTCTGTCGCAGATTTACCGAGCTTCACTCGGAATTTAATCGCGTAAGCGATTGCACCACTCACAGAAACACATCGCACGAAAATGTCTGTCCTGACTCTCTAGGTGCTCGGAGACAACTGACCAGCGGCTCGTTCGTTAGCTAGGAATGTCCTCTACCGAACCCGCATCAACACTTTGAAGTACAGTCGCGGCGAAAGAAAGTCAGTCCTGTTACTTACATGGAAAAACCATGTACCTTTCCGGTAGGTGGACATGAGAAAGACTAAACTTGATGAGTGGGTAGAGAAGATAGACATATAGGCTAATTAAGAATGTACCAGTCTGAATTGACAGACATCACGGTGAGACAGACTTCTAATAAATACCGCAAAACACGGAGAAGACATCTTTCTCTCATGCTGGACATAGAAAAACTAACAAACGAAAGGATGACGACCGACAACATAATGAGTCACAAACAGCTATTAAAACTGGTATGGGCGAAAATGAAATAGTCCGCCACAATAGCACTCCATGAACTAAGAATAAAAGAACGGCAGCGGAGAAGCACAAGACCACATGAAAGTTCCGCAAGTCCAGAATAGTTGCTTAATATTGTCTGAGCGTGGTCTCGAAAGAGGTGTGCTTCAGCGGAAAATATGAATCATGCATGTTGCCAGTTCACTTTGTCAATATCTTTGGAAGATTCCCACTTCGGTAATTTTTTTTTGCAAGGATTTGGGTTTGATCGGCATGTTTGAATCGCAGATATATGCCAAGTTGTCGGATATCGGCAGTGTCTTAGCGAGAAAAGGAAGTTGAAAATTTTCACATCGATATCTCAAAAACGAAAGGACGTCGCTGACATAGCAAAGTCGACTGTTTATAAGGTTTATAAGGTATATGAAAAAGCAATTCTGTTAATGAAACATAACTCCTATCGTATACTGAAATTTCCATTGAAAACTGAACTTGAACTGCCGCGCTGTTTGCTAACTCGGCTATAACCGCGTAAGCCAATAAAGAAGAAGAAGAAACTTCATATCAACCGACCGCGATTTTCCTGATAAAAAATCTGTTCACGCCAACTCTGTAGCAAACGTATGCTCTGTTACAAATGGCTCTTCAGAGTTTTGGCCGAACCATAAACACAATGTCTGCAGCAATAAAGAAGAGAACCACAGTTTTCAAACTTTTAATTGTTTTCTAAGCGTGCAAATTAATTAATCTAAATTTATATATACATATATAAACATCTTCTTTTTTGTCTGGTACCCAACTGAACAACTCGAATTGTTTCTTTTGCTCCAACCAATTAAACGTCTGACGAAAGGTCCACGGTTTAATTATAAACACATCGCTGGAAACTCAAAATACAGCTGTGGCATTCTCACATAATGTAATGCAATTTATTTAAAAAGAAATCAACACTTAACTTTCGTACCCCTTCCAACACTTTAGCACCGGCGCAACACCTTTCCTAACAACTAACCGACGATTACGCGTCAGCCAACGCCAACACTTCATCAACAACTCAACAGGAACTCCACTTACTCGTAATTCATTGGCTCAATGCAGCCAGTGACGTTCGCATTCACAAAAGGAAATTACACGCAAAAGACTACCATTTAACCAACAACTGGCGCCTGGTGGTGCCCAAAGCGCCGACCGACTGCTTGGTGGCGAATCCAACTCATTCATCAAATGAATAAAAATAACCCAAAAAGCGGTAAAAACCAACTCTTTTGCACCAACGTCCATTGTGCACACTTTACTCCTCTACTCTTTTGCGTCTCGGTCCTTTTTTTGTTTTTAATAGTGGGTGCAATAAAAGAAAACGCCCGCTGGTCATACCTCCGCCCACTCGCAAGTGCGGCAAAAACAATGTGTATTCAAAGGGAAGCTCATCCCCGTGCTGAGCAGCAGCAGTTTTGCATGCCGTCTGTCAACGCAACGATGGCTCCAGTGAAAGTGGTCAGACGCAAAGAAAACACGGAGTTCAAACCGCTGCATCGAGCCGCCCTTCACCGTGCTATGCCAATTTTTCAAAGGCGACAGCGGTCTGTACCATGCATATGGGTATGTGTGGCACCTGGATCTGGACGCATATTCATCATCTTGTTTCGCTTCATCTCGCTTATTGCCACAGGATAGAAATTTCAATTAAATTTACTCAAAAGTGGCAAATTTGTTTTCTTTATTTCCGCTTCCTCCTCCCAAACGAAATCGATTGTTTCACTCATTGTGCGTTATTTTTTTCGTTTACTTTGAATTATTTCAAGCCATCTTGGGTGCAACAGTTCAATGAATCTTCACTGGGTGTGGTTGAAGGAGGGCAAAGAGGATTCAGCTAAGGAATAGTAATGAAGTATGTCTTTCGCAATACAAATAAACGTACCGTTAACGAAAATATATTTTCACACTTTCAGGATAAAATCACCTACCGATTTGGGTAGTCCCGAGATAGGTCCCGAGATATGGTTTTTCTACTAAATGGTTCCTGGTAATCCCTTACATAAATAGCCGAGTTTTTGTTGTTGCTTCTTATACATATGGTTATAGCTATTATCAAGTCTTGTAGCTGGATTACAATAAAACGGTACAATTGAACGAACAATGCTACCATGACCGCTGGGAGACAACCGGGACACAGGAATGATTATAATGTATTTTGAAAAAAAAAATCAGCAAAAAACCGGCAGAAGTGGTTGCACTGCTACGAAGTGCAGCTTCTTTCAGGGAGGTGACAGCAGAATGATAATAATAGCGCTGAGCTCTCTAACTGTGTGCTCAAAGCTATTCAAGGAGTGTCTGTCCTCACTAGAAATAGTATCAAGCTACTTCATCGTCACACTCGCTGATCTCCACGGAATCGCTCGTCCACGACCAGCTCCTGTGCGACTGCGAGATATTTGTTGTCTTCTTCAGGAGAATGAATGATGAACTACATGCCTTGAGTTAAGTTCATCTTTCCTCCATAGTAGGAGTTCTTACTGTACACTTTTTAATAAAAAGTAAGGATAAAAGTCTGAGGGTGAGCTGAAAACATCCAGACACTTTCGGCGAACCAGAAAACATAGTCGAAAGTGCATTAGTCGTCTGAACGTATTTTCTATCTAAATTTTGTTCAGCGATGAGGCCCATTTCTGGCTGCGAAAAGCAACCTGAAAAGATTCAAGAGGTGGCATTTTATCTAGAAAAAAACGGTTTGGTAGTTTGTGATGGAATCATCGATCCATATTCTTCAAAAATAAAAAACCGGCTATTTGATGCCCGAAAGTGAAGTTCGTGACTCTGCGACATTTGGTTTCTACAAGGCGGCGCCACTTCCCACACATCGCATCAATCAATGTATTTCTTGATAGAACACTTCGGTGAGCAGCTAATTTCACGTTTAATGCCGATCGATTCGCCATCAAGGTCGTGTGATATTACACCGTCAGACTAGTGGGGATATGTAATATCTAAAGCTTATGCGGACAATACCGCCTCGATTCAAGCTTTGGAGCAAAACATCACGCTTCTCATTCGCCAGTTACCAGTCGAAATGCTCGAACGAGTCATCGAAAATTGGACTCAACGAATAGACCATCTGAGACGTCGCCGTGGCAAATATTTGAAAGAGATAATCTTCAGAAAATAAATACCAAAGAATGTTTTTTTCGAATGAGAATAAGCATTTCCCATTAAATTTGAAGTTTCCGTATTTTTCGTTAAAAAATAGGAAACTCAAAATGGAACACCCTTTAAAATCTAAATTCTAAATTAATTTCACAACATTTTTATTACACATTTCTAAAAAATAAATAACATAAAAATTCCACAAAAAAAACTATCGCAATTTTTTTAAACAATTATTTATGTTTTTTTATGGAATTTACTTCGTTAAAGTGAAATTGCAATAAATTTATTATTATTAAATAAATTGTTATTTGTGTGAAATTAAATTTTAATTATCCAATCAACTTAGATGATCGATAAGTTAATTGGTATTTGAATTATTTATGTGCGGAGAATATATTTGGTTTTCCGCATGTTTGCTGTTACAATTTATTAGAAGATAATCAAATATTTCTATTACAAAAACAATGAACAATGGATACCAGCATTATATGTATTTATGTGTGAAGGAGTGTATCCTAAACAAGTGAATATTTACATGAAAAAAAAATTATAAAAAAATACATTTTGCATTGTGAATGTTGTTTGTGTGCCTAACTTGTTGAATTGTTGCATTGAAAATCAAATGAAACTAAAATTTGTTGTTTAGACAGGAATTTCGTTTATTTGAGTGAAAAAAGATTGAGAAATTTGAGATTGTCTTTGGGCATTGCGTAAAAATTTAACTTTTATTCAACAAAAACTTCTGTGATGAGAAATTCCAATTTAAATATCAATTTATAATTGCGGCTTTATTGTTTGTAAAAAGTCATTATTAAAAATAATCATTCAAAGTGCCTTTCTAATCAAAATCAGATATTTTAATTCTTATTTTTATTTCTTAAACAACCTTTGTCTAAGATACAGCAGCAAGCTTTTAAACAACAACAGATATTGTCTGTGTCAAACTATGGGGCATAAATAATGTAGGTATTTCCGTATCGCACAAATCTACCAGCAACAAAATAATTTAAGCACACCACAACGGAAATGCGTGCCAGTGTGCGGAAGTGCCAACCAATCGAAATGCTCATACGCATGAAAATGGACGAGTGATTGCAAAAAAGCAAACACTCAAAACTCATATGCGTAATGTGTGTGTCTGTTTGTAATTTCAGGTTAGGTAAAGTTGTTTTCGCAAGAGCAAGCAAATCCCGGAAATTAGAAATCTATTCGAAATCAAATGCGATTATAATGATGACCAGAACAACAGGTGGGTGATATATTGTATAGGCGTGCTTAAGAATGGGAACAAATGTGCTTCTAACGGGATATGAGAGAGGTACTTAGAAAGCATTGTTCGTTGGAAATGACTATTCTCTATTAATAAATATATTTGTTGAATATAGGAAATTTTTTTTAATTTTTTATAAGGAATGACATTTCAAAACTTATTCAATTATTTTTAAGAATTAAGGTATTTCTTTTATGTTTTCTTACAACACAAATATTTGCTGTTAATGGAATTTGATAAGAAACATATTAATACATAAGATATCTTGACATTGCTACAAAATATCATAAAGAAAAGTTCTAGGAATAATTATATAGAGTTGCCATTTATTAAATAAAACTATAATTGCTGCAAGCGCTCATCAGCAATCAAAGTATAAGGGAACTGTGGGGCGTCATTTCAAGCTCCTTACGTGCAAACGAAACCATTGGTTTTCGGAAAAAGCAAAAGTACAGCTGGTACGCTGAAGAGTGCCCCGTCGCAGAGGTGATCTAGTGACTGATGCCCAGAGTATACTAAAATTATGGAGGGAACACTTTTCCAGCCTGCTGAATGGCAGTGAAAGCATAACGCTAGGAGAAAACAAACCCGATTCCCCAATCGATGACGATGGAGCAGACGTTCCATTTGCCCGACCATGAAGAAGTTTGAATAGTAATCATCCGTCTGAAGAACAACAAAGCGGCGGGGTCGGTGGATTGCCGTTCGAGCTATTCAAATACGGCAGCGAGTAACTGATAAGTAGCACGCATCAGTTTCTTTATAGAATATGGTCGGACGAAAGCATGCTCAACGATTGGAATTTAAGTGTGCTCTGTCCAATCTACAAAAAAGTAGACCCCAGAATCTGCGCTGTGAAAGATTGAAGCCCATCGTCAACAAACTAATTGGGCCTTATCAGTGTGGCTTTAGAACTGGAAAATCAACACCTAACCAGATATTCACCAGCGCCAAATCTCTGAAAAGAGAATCAATACACACCTCCTTTTCGTCTATTTTTAAGCTGCATTTGATAGTGCTATGTCTGAATTTGGTATAACCGCAAAACTAATATGGCTGTGTTGAGCAATACCAAAAGCTCCGTCAGCATCGAGAAGGACATCTCTGAGCCATTCGATACCAAATGAGGTTTCAGACAAGGTGACTCCCTCGTGCGACTTTTTCTACTACTGGAGAAACTTATTCGAGCTGCAGAGCTTAATCGATTATGTACAATCTTTTATAAGAGTGTACACTGTACAGTTGCTGGCGAATGCATAACTTTGTCCTCAACAACCGCGCCGTTACTTCTGCTTCCTCCGAAACGGATAAGGAAGCGAAGTAAATGGGCCTGGTAAGAGGGCAAGACGAAATATCTCTTGTCATCAAACAAACGGTCGACGCACTCGCCACTAGGATCCCAAGTCACTGTTATCAGTCAAAACTTGGACGAAAATGCTACAGCTCTAAAAGTATTCGACGCAGTACCCAGCGAGAGAAGCCTAGGAAAAAGAAGACCTCTATTCTGTTCGGAAGACCAGGCGCAGAAGGACCTGGCTTCACTTGAAGATTCCAATTTGCGCCAAATTGCGAAAAGAAGAAACGACTGGCGTGATGTTATAAACTCGGCTATAACCGCGTAAGCTATGTCTACGACAACAAAGAAGAAGCGGATAAAAGCTGCAATATAATAATAGAAATAATAGGTTCAAAAATAGATTAGTGAAGGTTTTAATTAAAGTTAATTTTGAAATGACCGATAACAAGGATGAAAGGATAACACATTTTCTTTCCAAAAATAAGCTGTTCCGGTGAAGCTTTCCAAAAAGTATTCACAACGACTTTTTCGCCACATTTTGGATTAAGATTATCACTTACGAAAAAAAGTAAAAAAAAAAATAAAACCAATTCATAACACTTTTTCACGGATGAGTCGAAGCTAAGAGGAAAGTTTGAAATGTGAGTTTTCTGTAAGAAGCTATCCGTCAATCTTAGCTTTAATCTACCGGATCACCATAGTATTTTTAAGTCGAAGTGGCTGCTATCAAGCAATTGTTTTCAAGGAGGTGAGCATTTAAAGTGATCAAAGCTAGGCAAGGAACTAGAAATAACATCAAGCTACTTATTCATAAGGCTCGTTTGGGGCACTTTCTCCTCTCTCTCAGAGGAGTCCAGCCTTTGAACGACGAAGGCTGAAAAATGTTGGTAGTCTTACCTTCGTTAAACTAAAAGACATAGCCGAAACTGATATTAGTCGTCTCATCAATTTTGTGACAGTCGCATAGCGCTTTACCGATCTGTAAGGGTCCTCTGTTGCAATATATAGGAGTCTTTTAGGGACCACAACGGATCGACGTTCTTAGTAGTCGAAGTGAGATTCCTGTTAAGGTCGACCTCTTAATTTAACCTAACTAAATCTAATCCTAATTGGAACAGGTAAAATATTAAACTTACATGTTATTCCATAAAATAAGTAGGGTACAACAATTTCAAAACTCAAATTTCTCAATTCTCCAACAGATAATAATTTTTTATGCTCCCTAAGAACTCTACCAGCGGAAAGTGACTTTAATTTGCCATCATTGTGGCAGCTGGAAATCTTTATTTTGCTAATTGCATATGTCTCTTCCTGTTAATACACATTAGCATATCTTCATACAGCCATCGTGGATGAGCCAACCTAAATACGCCACCCGACATTCATTGTATGTTGCAAATTAGCACAATCATCTGCCATTACTCAGCGATTTAAGGGAGCAAAAAATCATAATTATGAAGAATAGCGAATTCTGCTGCAGAGAAATTATGGTCAGCTGACATTTGCCCACGCCACATAATGCAGGTTTTCGGTGCTGTTGTGCTCGCTGCTGTCTGTGGAGACTAGCATCCTTTAGCCATGCACATTTCCTGGTATTTACACAATAGTCGACCACAATAAATGTTCACATGAACGCTTTTTAGTCGCCATAAATAACAGTCTTCCCATGGAGGCTTTCGGTGACCGCTACAACGTCAACGTCACATATTATGCACTCATCGCTGCTTTCACAACTCGTTGCGGTCCATTTTTCTACGTTGGTTCCTTTTTATTTCGCCGCAAATCCCTTCATTGCAGTTTAAATGTTGCAATATGCGCGAAAATGTATCCTGCGACCTCACAAACTTTCACACACATGAATACTTGATTTTTTTTGTATGCAGACCCAGCAGGAAATGTTTGATGAAATGTCTCACCAAAATTATATGAGAACTTAAATAATTTATTGTGTGATCATGAAAAGATATACGATCCAACAACGAGTCGAAATTCTTAAAATTTACTACCGAAATTCGGAGTCAGTGGCCTCAACTTTAAGAGCGCTACGTCCAATTTATGGTCGTAATAATCGTCCTGTCAGATCAACAATTTAGCCTGTAGTAGAAAAATTTGAATCCACGTTCTCAGTACAAAATGTTCCGATGCCAGTGAGACAAAAAAGTGTTTGTAGTGCCTCACACGTCGTTCTCATCTCTGATAACTGAAAATTTTTGGACCGAATTGGATGATATGGATTTGGACAATATGCGGTTCCAACCGGATGGCGGCACAAGCCACACAGCGAATGTCACAAACGATTTATTGAAAACCAAGTTTGGTGAACGTGTTATCTCACGAAATGGTTCTGTCAATTGACCGCCTCGGTCGTGCAATTTGACGCCGTTAGACTATCTCCTGTGGAGCTACTTCAAGTCTATGGTCTATGCCAACAACCCAGCGACTATTGATGAACTTCGTACCGGGCGACTCAATAAAATCCTCCCAAAGACAATAAAAATAAATATTTTTCCATTATCTGAATATATTACTTCTGAATTACCTCCACATCTATATTATGCCACAAAACTCTATAGTTTTTCCTACAGATCAAATATGTAGATGAAAATTCAAATAAAAAAGTCAAAAAACAAAAACAGTTAAGTCAAGTTTGCATAAATAATAAAAAATGTAAATATCCACAGGAGAAAGCAACTGCTACCTGCCGCCTCAACAAAAAAGTACAGCTGTCTACCATCAACCGCCTCATCATATTTCCAAATGAAGCTACTCGAGTGTTACTGTATTCTTTAATCCTTTATGCTCTGTGTACCTTATTTGATGCACACGAGTGAGCACGATCCTCTCCGGCAGGTTACTGATTTGACTTTTGACAACGCGGAGGAAATATATTTGAGCACTTAATATGCACCAGTTGCACACCAATAGACACACATGAATGCACCGGTGCCAACGCCGTTGCCGTTCGGACAGATCGGCCATATGCAAATTCGTGACCACCATAAATACCGGGCTGATATTTTCACGTTTTTAATAGCCTTTTATCGCACAGTCACATTTTCAAACGAGAGTTTTCCTCTTCGCGAGGTTATGAAAATTATTAAGCGCTGACATGATGTTCGGTTGATTGGCGGAAAATTGCTTCTACACGCTTCGATTGCGGTGTCAAATCGATTTAGATGAGGCAGTTTTTCAAATACTGTTCGTCGATTTATTGAGCGAGGCATAAAATTAAACGTAATAATAATTACATATGTTGTATGAAAGCTGAAAAATATATTGGTCTTAAAGGTGCATAATATAAAGGTATAGAGGACTTCAAAATGGACGTAAATTTTTTCGAAAAGAATAATATTTGAAAAATTTGTTTAATATAACTGTGCCCAAAAAATAAGGTGACATTTGAATTTAAACTGCGCGCGTCGAAGGATTTGGAGAATTATTTTTTTTTTTTGGGTTGGTAGTACTGTCAGTCACATTTATTATGTCAAATTTCATGTCAAAAAATTCATTAGTGTGTGAGATGATTTTGTGAGCTGCTAAAAGTGAGTTTTTCGTTTTTTGCGATGTCGAAATTTGTTGAGCAAAGAATTTGCATTAAATTTTGTTTACGGAATCAATTTTCTGCTGCGGATACGTTGAGGATGGTGCAGAAAGCCTTTGATGATGAGGCTATGTCTAAAAAAAATGTTTACAAGTGGTATAGTGAGTTCCACGAAGCCGGCCGTGAACGTGTCGCGAGGCAAAGACCAGGGTGATCATCAGCCTCAACCGACAGAAGCTCGTTCAACAAATCAAAGATTTGGTGTTGAAAACCCGTCGATTAACAATTAAAGAACTTGCTGATGAAGTTGGCATATCGAAAGGCTCAGCCAATACCATTTTGAAGGATGTCATTGAATTGAATTTTTTGGAAAAAAGGCGTCGCGTTGAAGTGTGTGAAACGATGCTTTCCGACTACCACGGTGTCATGAAACACATTATAACTGGCGATGAGACTTGGATCTATGCTTTCGACCCCGAAACAACCGATCAATCGAGCGAATATCGTGCCAAAAGAGAGCCTAAACCAAAAAAATCGCGCCAAAGTCGCTCAAAAATCAAGGTCATGTTGACTGTTTTCTTCGATTATCGTGGTGTTGTGCATTATGAATTCCTTCCAACCGGTCAAACAGTCAACAAGAAATATTATTTGAACATTATGCGTCGTTTGCGTAACGCTATCCGCCTAAAAAGGCCGGAATTGTGGAAAGACAATTCTTGGTTTTTACACCACGATAATGCACCATCCCACACTGTCCTCGTAATTCGTGGTCATTTCAACTAGAACTCAACCCATATCGTTCCGCAACCACCGTATTCACCTGATCCGGCGCCGTGCGACTTCTGGCTGTTCACCAAGCTCAAAAGACCGCTCCGGGGACACGGTCTTTATACTATAGAGGAGATTCAAGCCGCAGCGAAGACGGAACTGAAGGCCATCCCGGAAAGTGACTACAACCAGTGTTTCGAAGGTTGGAAAATCCGTTGGCATAGGTGCATTGCATTGGGAGGGGATTACTTTGAAGGGGATGAAATTGATTTGGAAGAATAAATAAAGAATTTTCAAAATAAATACAATGTCACCTTATTTTTTGGGCACAGTACATATATAATTAAGATATATGATTTCTCCTCACCTTCCTCCATACGGCTTAGGCAAAGATCGTCCGACAGAATACTTAGCCGCACCGCGAGTACACCTAATGGACAGTGTTCAGTCAGAACATCTAAAATTGTCAGGCGATTATCCTTGCTAAGAGCCAATAGTTCAGATGACCTTTTACGGTTCACTCCCGGCCAGAAGAATCTTGCAGTTGCAAAATTTCGGGTTGTGGACCAGCGAGATCAAGTGATCCAACGCCAGAGAACCAATTCGACTCCAATCGGATGAATTTGTGGAAAGGGTGCCCTCCCTAGCCAGCTCATTGCCTTCAATTTCCATTGATTACGCTGTGGCCGGTCAACACAGTGGTCTGATAGTCTGTAAGTAGAGTTGATGGAGAGTTCCCGGCAGAAGGCTCCACCACCCTTTAACTTCGATTCGTCCGTGAAAAAGCTCCTCCAACTGCGTCGCCCCGCCCAAAAATTCCTCAGAGGTGCAGGAGCCGAGAAGGAACCGTCAGGAGAAGCAATGCAGTGATCTAGTTTGGAAGCAATGCAATCGAAGCAGTGGAAAATTTTAGTATGTACCTGCCCGCGTCCCCTCATATACCCAACTTCCCTAAGTCAGCCGCCAAGCACCTAACTACGGGTGCATCGTATAGAATTGCATTGAGTCCCATTATTGGGATAGTCTTTGGTGCACCACAGATGCCGATATGGGCCGCTCTTTGTATACTCTTCAACTGCTTAACTAATGCGATTGTCCAAGAACTCTCAAAGTAACATACAAGCTGAAAAAGTCAGTAAAAGTGGAATATAAGACTAAAACGACTTGGCGCATTTTACGTCGAGATCTCAAATTCAATGCGTGTAAAATACAGGTTGTACAAGTACTGAAGCCGCGCGACCTTCCGAAGCGACATCGCTTCCCTTCTTAGATTCTTGAAAAGTTCCCAGAAAATACGAAGTTTTCGAGCCGAATTTTGTTCAGCGATGAGGCCCATTTCTGCTTCAATGGGTATGGAAACAAGCAAAATTATCGCAATTGGGACGAGGAGCAACCTGAAGAGCCTCAATAGCTGCCATTTCGTCAAGAAAAAACAACGGTTTGCTGTGGTTTATGGGCCGGTGGAATCATCGGTCCATAATCATTGGCGACCGCTATCGCGCTATGATAACCGACTAATTGATGCCTGAAATTAAAGCTAATGATCTCGGCGCCATTTGAAGACGCCGCCACTTCCCACACATCGCATCAATCAATGGATTTATTGAGAGAACTCTTCGGTGAGCACATAATTTCACGTCGGTCGATTGGCCACCAAGATCTTGTGATATTACGTCATTTGACTTTTTCCTGTAGGGATATGTAAAATCTAAAGTCTATGCGGACAATATGGCTTTCATGCAGGCCCTGGAGCAAAACATCATGCGTGTCATTCGCCAGCTACCAGCCTCTGTGTTTTAAAACAGTAGGATACCTCGAAAGGGATCATCCTTTAGTACAATATTTAGAACACTATCTCGATCTCTTCTAAAAATATTTTACCGTGTTACAGAGACTCTATGACAAAAAATAATAAATATAGGAAATATCCATAATTTTCCCACATTCAATTTATACTTTTCAAATTTTTAAAATAACAATTCGTAATTACATTGATTAAGCCAAACATCCACTAACAATCAGTCCATGATATTCACTGAAACTTGTATGTTTGTATGAACGAGTATTTGTTCGTGTCCAAATCATTAGTTTCGTATTGCAGTTTTCAGCATAGGTTGCGACTCGTGCTTACTCAATTAGCCAGCAAATAAGTATGTTTCTGCTTCTCGCATACCATTAATACCCTCCTCAACAACAACAATAACAGTGGCGTACCTCCAAACATTATGAATTTCCCGCATCATTAGGCAAATGCAAAATGCAATGCAAAGTCAATTTGATCCATTTGCCAGCAGTTAATATTGCAAGAGCTTCTAATGGTGTGACTGGTGAAATTCAAAACTCGCTTAATCCGCTAAATATCAAATATTCAAATGCATTTTCACTACAAATAAATTATTCGTGCTGCACAATTAGTGCATAACAAGTTCGATACGAGGTAAACAGATATTTTTGTTGGCATAATTTGTGCTTGTCCATTCAGAGCACGCCAAACTTTTTAATTTGACATCCGGCTAGTCCGATAAGTCTGTAAATACTATATACAGTGGAGAGAGTCTCTTGCAGAGGCAACACTAAAATACACAAATCCCTCAATTTTGAACATAAGTACAATTTCTGAAGGGTAGTGTATATTGGATTGAAACCATTAAAATTTTCGGCATGAAGCATATGTTTAAGTGAATCAAAGTGTTAATTTTTGATACTCTCAATGGCATATTTTCTCAGTGAATCATTTGTTACCGGTTAATTATCGCTAAACACACCTGATCTCATTCCCACTGCTGTGGAGCCAGCAATATGGGCACTCCCTTGTAGTAAGTACATTTATGTATTTAAAATCGAAATCAAAATTCGAAAGTAACTAAGATTTGAGAGCATATTGAAATTACCTCGTATAAATGTCTCTCACCAATGTGATTACTCATGGATATTATTGTAAGCTCAAATTTGTATACGAGTCAATCGGCAAACATAAGTCATAATTTTATTCATAAAGAGTAGTAGATTTGGGCTAATGATTTAGTAAACAAAATGTATCGGAAATTAATTTATGTCAGTAGAAATATGCTTTTATTTTATTGCAAAACAAGTAAGGAAGGGCTAAGTTCGGGTGTCACCGAACATTTTATACTCTCGCATGATAAAGTGATAATCGAGATTCCATTATCCGTCATTTACATATTTTTTTATTTTGCTGTAAAATTAATTAGATTAGTAGTTCCTGAGATATGGTTTTTGGTCCATAAGTGGGCGACGCCACGCCCATTTGCAATTTAAAAAAAAGCCTGGGTGCAGATTCCTTCTGCCATTTCTTCCGTAAAATTTAGTGTTTCTGAAGTTTTTTGTTAGTCGGTTAACGCACTTTAAGTGATTTTCAACATAACCTTTGTATGGGAGGTGGGCGTGGTTATTATCCGATTTCTTCCATTTTTGAACTGTATATGAAAATGCCTGAAGGAAATGACTGTATAGAGTTTGGTTGACATAGCTAAAGTAGTTTCCGAGATATGTACAAAAAACTTAGTAGGGGGCGGGGCCAAGCCCACTTTTCCAAAAAAATTATGTCCGAATATGCCCCCCCTAATGCGATCCTTTGTGCCAAATTTCACTTTAATATCTTTATTTATGGCTTAGTTATGACACTTTATAAGTTTTCGGTTTTCGCCATTTTGTGGGCGTGGCAGTGAGCCGATTTGCCCATCTTCGAACTTAACCTTCTTATGGAGCCAAGAAATACGTGTACCAAGTTTCATCATGATATCTCAATTTTTACTCAAGTTACAGCTTGCACGGACGGACGGACGGACAGACAGACATCCGGATTTCAACTCTACTCGTCACCCTAATCACTTTGATATATATAACCCTATACTTGACTCTTTTAGTTTTAGGACTTACAAACAACCGTTATGTAAACAAAACTATAATACTCTCCTTAGCAACTTTGTTGCCAGAGTATAAACAAATACAAGTACTTGCTGCTGATTAGTTCAGCATCCCTCATTTTATAGAAAGCACATTTTCCAACATTTATCCACGCAATAGTTAAATAAAATATATTCAGCCATAACAGTGATTTAGTTTGTAAATTTTTTATGTGATAAATAAAAATCGAATTTGGTTACATACATATATTTAATTATTCTAGAGAACTGCAGTCATAGAAATAATAGTATAATTGAAGTTATACTAAAACAATTAAGGAGGGCTAAGTTCAGGTGCAACCACTCATTTTATACCGTTCCAACTTAAAAGAACCAAATTCAGCGAAATATTTAAACCTTATAACGGGTTTTTCAATAGGGACTCTACAAAGGTAGAGATAGATACAGCAAACGACGCCATATTTTTTTCCGCTCCTTTGACATTTCTCTTCAGTAAGGTTTGTCATTTATCATGAAAAGATACATATCGATCCAACAACGAGTCGAAATTATTAAAATTTACTACCGAAATTCGGTATTCAACATTAAGAGCACTACGTCCAATTTATGGTCGTCATAATCATCCTGTCAGATCAATAATTCAGCGTCTGGTAGAAATATTTTAATCCACAGGCACAGTACAAAATGTTCCCGTGGCAGTGAGACAAAGAAGTGTATGTAGTGTCGAGAATATTGCTGCCGCTAGCGCATCAATTGAGGAAGACCCAAATCACTCTCTCACACGTCGTCCTTAAGCATTGCACATCTCTGTGACGTTGTTGTGGCGAATTGAGAAAAGATTTTGGTCTACATTCTTACAAGATCAAGTTGACGCAAGAACTGAAACTTAACTACTACAATAGTCATATGTTCGTAAACTGGGCTGAGTAAGAACTTGAAAAAGATCTGGATTTTCATCGGAAAATCATCTTCAGCGATGAGGCTCACGTACTCCATAAGTCACCATTGCATCCCGAAAAAATTACGGCTTAGTGCGATTTATGGGCCGGCGGCGTCATTGGGCCGTATTAGTATATTAAGTATTGTCACGATTCAACCCATTTTTAATATTTAATTAATCATCTATATTTATTTTGTCGCCTTCAAAGTCTTCGAAACACTTTTAATAAGCACTAACGAGTTCCATTTCGATAATTGTTGACTTGTTTGCATGTCAAACAAAATATAAATCCATATCTCATCGGCAATTCTAATCGATTAAGCATGTCTAAAGAGACGTCTTTATGGCACTTTTTTTGAAAAAAGTCTCACCAAAATCATTCGAACGGACCTGCGAGAGAATAGAGCGCTCTCTCGCCATCTCTCTAACAGTTGCCTGACGATTTTGAAGCACCATATCCTTCACTTAATTAATATTTTCATCAATTGAAGTGGTTGAGGGTCGTCCAGAACGCAGCATGTCTCCCAAAAAGAAATAGTAATTATCAGCTTATTTTGATATATCTTCATCTTCTAAAATCAAAAGTTTTGAATATTTCATGACTTCTGAGTCCACTGTTAAGGAAAGAGTTCAACAAAATTTTTTTTAGGACCTCGCTTGCAACTTACAGTTCCTTTTCTTTAATACTTTCGGTTATCAAACTCAAAAAAATCTTTCCAACGGCAGTAAAATATATTTATTTAGCGATTAAATTTCAATGATGATCAATGCCGGGAAATTATGTTGTTTTTTTAGCTATCCACTCTTCTCAATTACGGTCCTTTTTACCAGTTTTTTTTGAATTTCTTCAAAGGCAGACACAATTAGGGCATCTCGTAGAAACCAAACAGAAATTCCGTGGAAATAACCCAATTATTGTTCAAAAGATCTAAAAGAGATATCTTAGTCCAGAAATTTGAGAAAAATCAAAAACTTTTTTCACATTTCCATAGTTTGTATATTTCACATATCATTTTCAAAGTTATTATTTATTATCAACACTAGACTAGGATTATGAAAGAATACATAAAATGTTAAAATTTGCAATTACCATAGCTGAGAATGAAATATATACCCTGTGCTACATTTTCTGCTCACATATATGCAAAAAAAACGAAGGGAAAACCTATTGTGTGGTTAATCATGATAATCATGAGTCATGCAACGTCTGCTGAAATGTTGCATATGCTAAGCGTGCGAGTTTTTGAGTTAATTAATACGTGTTTTTTATGGAAAGCCACGATTTTAATTAGAACTGCATTAGTTTCACAAAAATTTAACGAGCCGAAGTGAAATTAGATGGCATTGCCTCAATGCACTCGAATTCTTGCATTTGCGCATACATTTGTACTCTCATCAGTATCGTATGTACAGTTATGTGCCATTGGGGACGTAAGTGAAATCCCATCTCATGTCAAATGAAGCCGAATTATTATCTAGTTTGTCAGCATAGCCAAAAACTTCATAACAACCAACCACATTTTTGGAGAATTTTTTAGTGATACTCAATCAGCTCTTCGCAGTTGAAAGGAAGCTTTGCAAAATTAGATTATTACGCGCATATTAGAGAAAGGGAAAGAGCCAAAAAGAATCACAAAAAATATTTCATGCTGAAAGCCTCTGAACAGATCCGTCCATAAAGAAACTTTTAAATGCTGAACAAACAAGTGATTGGGCTGGAGACAATCTAGATACTGCTTCGAAACAACATCCATGGACATGTACAAAACGTAGAAGGAGGTGAAGTGTGAATCCATAGGAATTTTTCAACCAAGTCACGATCATAAAAAATTTCCGGTGGTACCGCTAATGCAGCCGGCGGTGAAATATCTAGAGCGCATCCTGCATTAAAAGCTTTCATGGATGCCGAATATCGAAGAGAGTGCAAAATAGGCATCGTAGAGGAGCCATTGGAAGGGTTTCTCACCGACAAAACCTATGGCTCTATGCCACCATAGTCAAGCCCATTATGTCCTGTGGAATCTTTATGTTGTGGACGGCTCTAGAAAAGACCACATTTGTAAATAAAATCGAGATTGTTCAACGAGCGGCCTCATCAGCATGTGTGGTGCACTAAGGTCCACTCCAACCATGACACTTAACGCCAACTTTCACAATCTTCCGTAGACATCGTTGGATGGTGTATGGCTGCGAAAGACTCCGAGAATCTGGGTTCCTAAAATAACACGTGTCTGAACACTCAGAAATCGTCACTCACTTTGAATTCATACCGGTTCACTTGGATCATGGAGTCGCCAAACCGAAATCTATGGGCTCTTTCTTTGCCCATATACCGTCGAGATATTTACGGGTGTAAAGAAGCTCTTGGAGGAGAGGCGCAGTGAGCTTCTTCACGGATGGGTCAAAGCTTATGGGAAAGGTTGGTGGGGTGGTTTACTGTCAGGAGCTCTCTACCAACTCCAGCTTCAGACTACCTGATTAATGCAGTATTTACTAGGTCGACGTTGCAGCCATTAAGGTAGCAGTAGATTTACTGCTTCGGAGTGCAGCCTACTTCAGAGAAGTGACCATCCTCATATAGCAGAGCGGTAATACTTGCCTTGAACTCATTAACAGTGCGATCAGGGCTGGTCAAGGAGTGCCTAACCTCGCTATCAATGGCGTCGAGTGTCTTTGCGATAAGACTTATATAGGTACCAGACCACAGCGGAGTCACAGGAAATTGTAAAGCTGATTAGTTAGCAAGAAAAGGCGCCTTAGAACCGCTGATGAGCCATAACATCTGAGCCCGTTTCGGTTTCGTGGAATTGACTTTCGTGGAAGGGAATATTCTCTTGTCCCATATATTCATGTATCTTTCAAATGGAGGCGTTGAAATGCGATTTATTTGGAGATTTATTTCCGCTTCGAAAATTATATTCAATATTCACTAGCTAACATTTTACTATAATTTGTTTATGTAACATAATTATTATGAAACTTTGAGGTTTTTAAAAGTAAAATATTTCGCCAAAATTTGCAGCGGCAGGCAGAAACAAATGTAAACGCTCATTTGAACGCATATTTTAGATAAAAAAAAGTGTTTTCTATGAACAGGCAGCAATTAACTGTGAATATTTAGTGATGCTATCAATTTCACGCAATTAACTACCAAAAATGCTCGAATAACTTCGCCTTGTGCAACTATTAATTCACGCAAAGCGATTCAGCAAATTTTACTCGTGACCACATTTTATTGCGCATACACAATAGCATACCCACACACACACATAAATGTGTGCATGTGTGCGTGCGGGTGTATAATTGCCGGCGCGTGTGTGAAATGCTATATCAATTAAAATGAAATCAAATGAAATTAATCTTAAACAATATTTTTCAACCGAAAATTAACTAAACTGCCAGCGCCAGACCACAAAATGGCAGCTCATAACGGTTAGTGTCGCTATTAACTGCCATTACAGTCGCAGGCAACTAAAACATTAGTGGTGGATGCCCCTACATTAAGCCACGACGCCTAAAACCATACACGGACGCACACACACACGTACTTGCATGTAAGCGTGTATTTCACCGCGACTTCATTTGCAACGGCGAATTTCCGAAAATGGCCTACAATTAAGCCGTCATTGTGGTCGGCAACGGATCGAAAGTATCGCCACGTATGGGAATGTAAATATTTGTTCCTTTTTCTGTCGCTTGTATCCGTTAGTTTTTACTGCTGCATGACCGCCTGTTGCATACCATTCGGCATTTGTTGCATATCCCCAGGCGCACTCCATTCTACGCCTAGCAAAACCAACAATAGCGCTCATTTGCCCTCATGCAGTCGCTGCTGCCACCAATTTAGGCTCCAGCCAACTTCTCTAGCCGCGTTTTTGCCTCCAGCTGCAGTCGGGAGTTTGCCATTACGCCTACGGCTATGCTTTTATTTTATGCGCTACTGCCTACTGGTCCTTCTAACGACTTTCAACTGTTGCTGGTCTGCATGTGTGTGTGTGTGTGTATGTGGGCGGTTAGATTTGCCAGAGTTCAGTTGTTATTGTTATGGCAGAAAGCCGTTACATTTGTGCATTCGCAACATTTCACCGCGACGCGTGTGTTTGTGCAACAAGCAGTTCCAATGAATACGGTTGCAGGTTGTGCAACATCACTGCGCAATTAGCACACATTCGCGCTGCTTGCTAATTGCACACCTTTCTAACAGCCCTCCACCTCCAGTCCCACTACCATAACGGACCGTCCTTCCTGCATTTTTGTCTCTCTGCTTTTTTGTTGAGGATTTTCTAAATTTTAATGCTGGTCATTTAATATGCTGTAAGCCAAAGCCAACAACTGAAACCACACGAGCAAAGGTTATAAGTGACACCACCACAATCTACGCACACCATTACACTGGCATAATCGCGGGTTATGTAGTGGAAATGTGAAGCTGTAAAAAAGCCAGGGAGCTTTTACTGCGGTACCTGGATAAATGAAACCAACTTTTCTAATAGTTAAAAAACGGGTACTTTGAAAACAGTAAAGATCTTTATTCAAGTAGAGAGAGAGAAAGAGACAGGGATATATATATATAGAAGTACTATATATCGTCACCTAAAATGCAATGATGATACGTTGCATCAAACAATCGAAATTGAGTTTTTTATTATTCACGATTGAGTACATCATATATTATATATAGCATAACATTTTCAGCTTCTACTCTAGTACATAACCAATATATAACCGATGGATAACCAATTCATAACCAAAACTCAAATTTTTTTGTGGTTTCTATTATATCGCTTTTCCTTCGCCTTCAGCTGCCGCTCTAGTACATAACCAATATATAACCGATAGATAACCATTTTATAACCAAAACTCAAATTTTGTTGAGGTTTCTATTATATCGTTTTTCCTTCGCCAGCAAACCTATGAAAAGTGAGGTTGCGTTATTTTACGTTTTAGATGTGATATATAGAGAGAGTTAGCTGCAGAGTTCGATATTAACAGAACCACTAAAACCACTAACTTATAGCTTTCAGCTGTCCGACGTTCTCAGGAAAGACCGAGCCCCATCGAGAAAGCAGAGCTAACCAATGAACTTAAATAACTGTAGAAAAGTTAATACAATTATTTATATATGATGACCAGTTCCTCGTCAGTTTTTCAAATTGTGGTGATTTCGTTTACTATGTTGACAGAGAAAACTATTTGGAAACTCTGTTACCTTCCAACATCTCAACTTTTCTAGAAGTTTAACGCGCTACAAGAGTGTTATCATGGTTAATTTGAAGTTTAGTATTTCTTCTTCAATTTAAAGAAGAACTAAAATGTGCTTTTGGTTAGATCAAGAGAACGTGGCTGATTCATTGATAGTTTTTTTTTCGAAAATACGAGATATGTTCTGATCCGGACTGCTCCGTTCAAACTGTACGACAGATGAATTGATAAAAAAATGCTTCTAAGATTGGTATGATCCTTTTTCAAGTTCGTGTGAAGTCTGACCTCCATCCATGAATATTTGTCAGCTCTTTGCTTACTACACGTAATGCGTATATCTCAGGCGAGTCAACCATCCATCTCTGTTAATGATGATAACATCGAACAAGTCAAATAGAGGGTACTTGAAAATTGTCCTGCAGCAGTGAGATAGCAGAGAATCTCAAGAGCACTTATGGATCGATTCAACACATTTTGGGTATGATACTTGTCAATGCTGGACTCGTACCAAAAGGCGTGAATCTTCATGGCATGCTTGTGTTGGCTCCGAAACCTATTTTGAAGCAGTTATAAGGATTTGTATAAAAATACTAAAAAAAATTGTTGTATTTTGGTCAGTCGGCATGAAATTTGATCAGTTGATAGCCAAAACTTTAAGGGATTCACATGAAACTGCGAGCTGTTGGATTGATTGAACGTGGAGATCACAGTTAGAACTGAGCTCTTCAATCCATTTAACAAAATAGAAAATTTATGCCCAAAAAAATTGGGAGAATACATGTTTTTGATTTCATGCCAACTAATCACAGTTCTGTTTCCATTGAAAGATCACCATTTCGAAGTCGAACTGTTACAGACCGTCCCTTTTATAACCTTTTCATATGTTCCTCCGCTGTTGCCACGTTTGATTGCGTCGCTCAATTTTTCAGTTGCCTTATTTTAATTACACCAATTTTTTATTTCATTTCATGTTATGCTTCATTTTAATCAAGTCCACCAACTCCTCCCACATAGCTCCTCGTATCGTTACTCGTTATTCGTGCTTTGCCGGCACATTGTCCATTTAAAAAGGATTTTAATTACGGCATTTATGTAATTTGTCGAATCATTATAATTTGCCGGGTCACTACATGTGTAGGTTGGCATATTAGATGTGCGGTAACTAAAGGCAAAGCCACATTAATATTCTAACTGTGTTTAAATGGATTTTGCAGAAGTTTTTGATATAGTTTTTATGTTGTTATTGTTGCACAGACGAGAGGTTTATAAATGGATAATGGCCAAAGCTTACCATTTTAGCTATTTTAGTATTATTTAGTTCGTTTATTTAGTTGTCCGCAAAAATTTTATTAAAATATTGCTCGGGATTAAATATTTATTACTAGGCGCAGTTGTATGCTACCGGCTACAAGCTCAACTAGATTTATTAATGTCAGGAATTTATTATTCGAGAAAATAGTCATTTTGGAACATGAAGATTAAGAGTATCAAAAGTCATTACCTCTGGCATAAAAAATATAGATTTCAGAGAGATATAATAGCAATATGTTCCTTTATATGAGTGGTGGATATGTAATTTTTCCATTCCTTAATATTAATCTCAAATCAATGTTTTCATCGAGTTTGTCAAGATAATTGAAGTACTTTGTAAGATCGATTAACTAATGCTCTCGGAGATGTAACCTCTATGGCTCTATTCGTCCAAACTTAAGAACTCTTGCTGAATAATCATAGAATCTTTTATAATTTTTAGTTGAACAATAAAATATACAATCTGGTGAAACAAACCACACAACGATCCGAAAAATTCGCGGAATTTCCGAAAAAGTCTTAAAGGGTTCGTAAGAGCAGCCGACGATAAAATATATAAATATATAAAACTTGTTGGAGTTTCCAAAGCCACTAAAATCGCTAGAGAGGTCAGCTTTTCCGGCATTTTCCGGCATTTCATCAGCTTGGAACCAGTCGGCACTTCGCTGTCACCTTGCGCTGTTGCATTGGTTCTATGGACGTCTCCTGAGCTTGGAAAGTGCTGATTAATAAGAAGAATTTGTGCAACGGTGATATTGCAATAGCCTACCTTGCACTATATATTTGCTCCTAGAAAACATATTTTGACGGATGAAAATTACCTAAGTTGCATGAAGTCTAGGTGGAAAAATGTAAGCACTTTCTGCTCAAATATTCGGCTTTTTTGAAAAATCTCGGTACACACATCTTCAGCAAACTCAGCGAAGACTGGGATTAATATTTGTGGTAAACTCGAAACGTCTCGTCGATCTATGAGGGCCTGGTGATGCTTGTCTAGTAGTTTTAGGAATCTCAAAGGAGCGATGACAGCGTTTACAGCTCTGCAAATGGAATCCTGGGTTACCTGTAAGGCTTGACTTAACCTAACTTAACCAGATATTTATAACTGATGAGCTGAAGACATGGATTTCGTTAAAGTTAAAATTAGTATTTACTAAAAATCCGACACGAATGCCAGCGGGTGGTCAAATTGAACTAAGAATTTGATAGAAAGATTTTTGAAAAATTTCTATATACAAATACAACAGAAAACTCCACAAAAAGCAACTGAGCTTTGAAGAATATCTTCGTTTAAATAAATTTAATAATCCAAGTTAATAAATTTACGGTTATTAGCTACTTTTTACTACACATTAACTTACAAACACTTATGAAACCGGGACAAAGTCTGCAAGTTCTACGACTTTCAGATTATTTATGAGATTACCTACAAAAAACATAAACCAAATAGTCACAACTGTTGAAGCGTATGCCTCTGGCAATTCTTAAATGTTGCAACAGTTACTGCACCTGCTACATTTGCAACTTTTGCCGCAGCATAACAGCCGGAAGTGAGTAGAAACGCGAGCAGAAATACGAAGATTTCAACTAGGAGAGTGTAACTGTTGTTGCTCTATTTACTATTTACTGTTTGCTTAGTTGCTATTTGTTTGATTTTTCAGCCAAGGAACTTCTTCATTTTATTTACCGTTAAGCTAAATATTGGTCACAGCAACAAGCAACAGGCTTACATACACTTTCTCGTACAAACAAGGGGACTTGGGCCAAGCACAGAGTTGACCATGTCAACAAGAAAATTCACTTCACTCCTTCTTTGGCTCCTTCTTTAGCTTGGATAAGCGATTTATTTGGTATTATTACAGTTATTGTTTGTAAGTTTTCACCATAATGGCCTTTTATGACTGCACTAAATATACTCTCTGGCCAGAGAAGTTCTTACTTATTCCAAGAATATTTATTAATTTATTTTCTTTCGGAAAGGAGGAGCTAAAATTATTTGTAGTTAGAGTTATTACTTCTTTTGATGCCATTTTTTTAATATTTTCATATGGAAACTAGTTCAAATGCTGAAACCCTTTCCAACTATCTACCTCACACACTTTTGTGCTGCATTGTCTATGTAACATTTGGTATTAATATACCTACGAGTATGCACGCGTAAGTAACCATGAACATATGTTCGTTGGATGCCCACAAATCTGTGCTGACATTAATGCCGCTAAACTTTCATTAAACTTTACATTTAATCAATAATAACATAAATTGTGCTGAAACTTTTGAACAAAGAAAATTCAACGTTCCGTAACGCTAACGTCTTACAACGGTAATTATACGCCAAAGGGATATCAGCCAGCAACTGACGTAACCACACAAAAGGCTTCGACTAAAGCCCTCATGTTTTCAGCTAAGTGTAGACAACTTACATTGGTCTACTATGTGTATGCGTATGTACATTTGTATGTAGAAGCCATGCAGAGCTTAAGTTTCTTTCACCGTCCCTTTATTCATCACAACGCGACTTTGTTACGTTAAGCCAAGCAAAATGTAATGAAACCACATCGCGGGTATGAACAAACACGCGAGCGACCAGATCAAAAATTTTAAGATTTGCACACGTGTAAATACAATGGTGAATATGTACACATACACATGCACTCTTTACATATCCGCTAAGGTGTGCGTGAGTTATTATAATTCTACCCGCATTTTTGCATACATATTGAGGTTAGACACATACATATGTATGTATGTGTACTCATATTTATGTATTTTCTATATCTTACATTCATATGGTTTCTAGATAATACAGGGTTATTATTATTAGAAAAAGTTTATGGAAAGTTGTACTACATATATATAACAATATTTCATTCATGTGACAAAAAAACCATAGTTCCCAAAGTGCGTTCAGTTAACTCAAAAGCTTAGTAAATAATTCCTTTTGACTTAATTTCTGATACCATCGTCCCTTCGCGGTGTCCCGTGGAAGCTAAATATCGACAAACCCTTTGTCTTGCCTTTTTAATGCCACTAACTTGCTTTTCGCAAACTACATTGCTTTCTGGATCACAAATTTTCGGTCTGCAGACAGAAAACAGAAAGTTATGCTAAGAAAATGTACGCAGAAACTTCCATAGGCGCCAAAAATGTTATTCCAAGGATTGTGAGTGGTCAAAATCTTGCCGCTCTAATGGTTTGGTGGAGAGTCTCCTAAAGGCATTATGCCTCTTCACTTCAATAGAGGTTAAAACTGAGGCACAAGTGAAAAGCAGAATGTTTTAGAAGGCGTGGTGAAGCAGTTAAACAATACTCTCTTGCATGGAGAGCAATGATTCAGCACACAGGACAAAAACCGTACGCAGTGGCTAAAATGCAATATACCTGGTGCTACTTTCGATGAATGACTGAATCGTTTAAGGGCATATTTGAAAACAAAAGATTGCCATTTCGAATAAAATTTTGTATATCACTCATTTTCAAGGGTTCATTATTATTAGAAAAATACTCTATCCAAATTTCAGTAATATATGTCACAGAATCGCCGATTTTTTCGATAAAAGTTCACAATTGGAACTTTGATCCACATATTCGGTATTTGGGAACTTATATGTGTAGATTTGGACAATTTTTCGTTTATCGGGTGGCCGGCAATCTTTTATCCCGAAACATTCATTGGTACTTGATTTGGAAAGTGAAAGAATCAAATGGAAGGTGTGTTATATGCGCAGTAGGCGTAGTTGTAGTCCGATTTCGCTCATTTTCAAACAGGAGGAATGTCAAGGTAATACAAGATTATGTACCAAATTTGGTCGGAATTGGTGGGGTAGATTTCAAGATATGGGTTTTCCTCGAAATGTGAGCAGTGACAGGCCCATCGTCCAGTTTTCAACACGGCTGTATAAAGTCCACTTTTGGGATTCTAGGTGCAAAAATTTAAGGGCTCTGACGTATTTATTCATTAATTTATCACGTTATTACTAGTTTTTAATGGAACCGTTATATGGGGAATGAATGGCATCTACGTCTGCATAACGCTTTCCTTTCATGGGCAAATGCACTTTTTCGAAAAGGAAGAAGTCGCACTGTGCCATATCAGGTGAATACGGGGAGTGGTTAATGGTTAAAATGTGATTTTTGGTCAAATAATCGTCCTACGAATGTTAGATTCTGAGCAATTTTTGGTCGTCAATCAATTTGTGCGGAACAACCGTGCACACACCTTTCCTAAGCCCAATGTTCGGTCAAAATGCGATAAATCGATGTGTTGGAGAGGTTCAATTCCATTTCCATAAATTTCAATGGTGATTTCGGCTGATTTTTGATGTTCTCACTGGACAATCGATAAAGATAGCAGATTCTAACGCACCAGTCGACATGTAGATAGCGCCACCATGGGGCGCTAGATTCAAAAAGTCTTGTTTACTTTGGAAGGCACCTTGTACATTAAATCTCTTAGAAGGCGAGGCCGCATCCATTTTTTTTTTAGTTTTAACCCAAGGGTGCCCCTTCCTAATGTGATCCCCAGAGCCAAATCACAGTCCAAGGCCACAGTCTTATATCGTATTTAGTGCTTAGTTATGAGACTTTATAAATTTTCTTCGACCTGCGAACTCGTTCTCACTGTTTTACCAAGGAACACGTGTACCAAGATATCTTAATTTTTACGTAGTTTATGCACCGACGGACGGGTCGACAGACGAACGGACAGACAGTCTGTACTATATAACTCTATATCTATATCGATTAGTAGAAAAATGCCATATTTTTTAAACCTCACATAAAAAGCTTAAAGTAGAAATAGATTTAATTATAACAAAAAGATTTCACAAGAAATTCACAACAATAGTATTGTACGATATCAATTGCCGTATAATGAAAGCTATTATCCACATTCCCCCTAATCCTCTTACCGCACTGACCAGCTAGGCGTTGAGGTAATGATTTGTAATAAAATTTCAATTAAATTAAATTTGTGAATTCAAGCAAACTGTTCATTAGTGCTCAACTCTAACTGTACTTCAGCAGCATCACGCATATACGAATTAAGTGTGTATGCGTGTGTTTGCATGATATTCGAGTCTGTAACTGCATTTGCATTCACACACCTATTGACTACTGAACCGGGTTCGAATGAGAGATGGGAACCTCATTGCCTCTGAATTGTGTTTATCAAGATGTACAAGAGCGTTGAAACATAAAATTAATTTGTTGCAATTACACGTGTTATTAAAATATCAATGCTTGTTGTTGTGTGGTTCGAATGTATTGCAAGCAGTAAGGAAACTCGAGAATTTTAATGCCTCTCGATGCTATGCAAATTATAAATTTTACTATTTTAATTACTGCGTAGAACTTATACTAACGTCATCACACTATTATATTCAATTACATACCGCATAGATTAAGATATAAATATATATTATATAGTATATATTTACGTACATAGTGAGAGAATTAGTGATGTGTGTCCAGTCTAAAGTTTTGTCGAGACTTTTTGTAGGTAGGTGGGCTCAAATCATCTTGAAAGGATTTTTCTTTTTTTATAAAAGGTTTTCTCTCTCTCAAGCTCCGAGAGTACCTTTGAAATAGCCGAAATAGCACCTGTTGACAAGAGTTATTCTGTTGTACATACATAGGTGTTAATGTTGGTTCCAAGATAGACGAAATTAATTACGACTTCGAAGTTATGACTGTCAACAGTGACGTGAGAGCTTAGTCGCGAGTGCGACGATTGCCCTCGTTCACTACCAAACCCATTTGCTTCGCTTCCTTATCCAGTCCAGAAAGCAGAACTAACGACGCGGTTGTTGAAGCCAATGATATTAATATCATGGGCGTACGCCAGTAACTGTACGCTCTTATAGAAGATTGTACCTTCTCTATTCGGTTTTACACCTCGAATTATTTTCTCCAGCATTAGATTGAAAAAGTCGCACCAAAGGAAGTCGCTTTGTCTGAAACCTCGTTTGGTATCGAACGGCACGGAGATGTCCTTTCCGATCCTAACGGAGCTTTTGGTATTGCTCAACGTCAGTTTGAAAAGCCGCATTGGCTCTGCAGCGGCTTTGAAATCGACGAGGAGGTGGTGTGTGTCGATCCTCTTTTTACGGGTCTCTTTCAAGATTTGGCGCATGGTGAATATCTGGTCAGTTGTTGATTTTCCAGGTCGAAAGCCACACTGATGAGGCTCAATCAGTTTGTTGACTGTGGGCTTTAATCTTTCACACAGTACCCTCGATAGAACCTTACTTGCGATGTTGAGGAGGTCTCTCTTTTTGTGGATTAGGTAGGGCACACTTAAATTTCAATCGTAGGGCATGTTCAACAAAGAAGCTGATTATGTTCCTTATCAGTTCTTCGCTGCCGTATTTGAGCAGCTCGGCCGGCAATATATTGGCTCCCGCCGCTTTGTTGTTCCTAAGACGGGTAATTGCTGTCGGCCAATGGAACGTCCGCTCCATCGTCATCGATTGGGCGAAATCCAATAATTAAGCCTTTCTCCTCAATATAAAAGTTTTATTACAGCAAAAGCAAAGTTTTTTGGCTGTAAAAGTGGGTAAACGTTTCGTTTGCTGCAGCAAAAATAGTTTTCAATATTTTTCAAAATATTAACCGCAAAGGCACTTAACATAATTAACCTATAATGAAAGTACTGATGGTGTCACACCCAGTCATGCACGTGCAGCACATGAAATGACAAAGGTGCATACTTGGAAGGGGCAAACACTAAAGCATTGTAGCCGCAACGCAGGAATAATGTTATTGGAGCAACAAAAAATGGTAAAATTTCGATAGCAACCAATCTGCTTCAAATTCGTGGCATCACAAAGCATTAAATATATGTGCATGCATCTGCAACCACCACATGCTGACACAAACTATTGGGTTGCCGACAGGCTGTCGGGAGGCTAAAGTACGGCGCACACAGTATTGAGCGTTTCGAGTGCACTCCTAAAGTATGCAACAGCAAAATATGCATGTACCTGCGTACTCATTGCTTTTAATTAATTAACTGTAAAACCATTTTGCAAATTTTCTTTTGCCGTCACGCATCGGATTGTGTACTGAAACCGAGTGCTCATGTATTGTCAACGCTTGAAAGCAGGGATGTTGATTAAAAATGCTAATTTCAACATTAAGTTATTTAACTTCAATTTAGCTGTCGGGCGTTCAGTTTTCTCAATCGCTCTTTCTTTTGTTTTGATTACTTCCACTGCTGCTTTCAGCTTTTTGTTTGACGTTTACGAAAATGACTTTAAAATGTCATTAGCAGCGCGAATGCTTAATTTTATTCTTCGCTGTCATCAGGGACATCAGGGACTATTTAGCGCTCTTCGTTTAACACGATTTTGCCATCAAATCAAATCAAATGAAATAATTTGCCAAAATGACAGCTGGTTCGCGAACAAGAAACTTTTCAAAAAAAAATTATGTGGGTAGCTGGATAAGAGAGAGGGAGAAAGAGTGAAAGGGCGGTATGAGAGAAGCGAAGTGACTAAACAGCATTTAATTTACCTTTCCTACTTATTAACAACAAACTAATTGTATAAAGCTCGCACTGTTGCAGGTAAAAACTAAGATGGAAACAAAAAATAATAATAAAAGAGATTTGGGGCTTGCAAATGAAAAAGAAGAGCAAATATGAAATGACGTACAATTAAATCTTACATTTCAGCTGTCACATGCAATTTGTTTCCCATTATATTTGCCAAAGTAAGGTAGCTTCAGGGCGAAAAAATGAACAAAAACAACTACAATGACAATAAAGACAAGGCAATGACAGAAGACAAAACAAAATCTAGACTTAATAATATAATTTTTTTTGTTTTTAACGCAGTGGCTCGAGGCTCGAAAGACGTAACGATGAATGTGAGCGCGATGTGTGCGGCTGGCAGTTGATTTGGGATATCTAGGTTATTTCATGAACATTAAAAATAAATTAATTCGCAAAACTTTTAGATATAAATGTTGAATGATTTGCTCAATGGTGCTTAACTCGAACAAAGTCCGTAGAAAGGCAAAAATGTAAATTTTAAACTAAATTTATATTTGGAAATAAGTATTAGAAGTTATATTACTGTGGGCAAAAAATAGTAAGACTTTTTAGTTTAAATTTGGGGCGAAACCCCATTCTTATTTTTCCAGGTTGATATGACTGTCAGTGGCATTTCTGGTACCGAAATGTTCAGAATGTATAAAAAGGCTTTCGTTGATAATTTTTTGTAGCGGGAAAGTATTTTTGATTGACGACGAACCACGTTCAGGACGGCCATCAACATCAACTGATGATGAAAATGTTAATAAAATAAAGGAATTGGTGCCTGCGAACCCACTATAAACAGTTAGAGATCTTACTGGCATTGTTGGAATAACGGAAGGGTCAGTGGAAACCATTTGAAAGATATTGGGGCCAAAGAAAAGTGAAAGCACGGTTGTCTCCAAAATCACTTAATTATTTCGAAAAACACCTTCGTGTTAACGTCTGTGAGACAACGCTTTCCGACTACCAAAATGTCATGAAACGAATTATTACTGGCGTGGAGTCTTGGATCTCTGCTTACGACCCAGAAGCAGACGATCAATCGGCCGAATATCGTGGCATAAGTGATCTGAAGCCGATAAAACTACGTCAATACAGGTCGAAATTCAACGCTTCGCTTATCCAGGTGTGGTGCCAAGGTCAAGCTGTCAACAAAAACTACTATTTGAGTTTTATACGTCGTTTGCGCGAAGCTATTCGTAAAAAGAGGCCAGAATTATGGGCCGAGAACTCTTAGTCGTTGCACCACAATAATGCACCATCGCATACCTCATTGACCCTTCGTGAGTTTTTTTGCCAAATTCTCCGTGTGACTTCTGACTATTCAACAAACTCAAACGACTGTATCGGGGAAAC